>NW_019944405.1:17095-28408 GCF_002910315.2 Salvelinus sp. IW2-2015 | reverse complement strand
ACCATGAATAATTTAATATTAATACTACACTTTAACTAGCAATAATACGACCATGAGTATTTTTATTGCTTTCTACTATTTGTGACTTATCTGTTATGTTTTGACAGTATATTAACTGCGCCCACCATATTAGTATTTTATAATTTATAATATATTTACTTATCCTGTTGCTTTTTGTCACAATAATAGTAGCGCTACTATCGAGGGGTTCTATTGTTCTACTACTCTGTAATTTGAAAGCTTTTAATATCTGTCATATACCCACAAATAGTATTAATGTTATCGCTATTGTACTTTTACTGGTACGAGGATCGATACTGACGGATGAGTTATTTTGATGTAATCACTATTACTTACTACATTTGTGATTACTCTTTTGCCTCCGTTGCATTTTGGATCTTTCTCAATCGTCTCTGATGTTTGGTATGTATACTGTTTTATACTATTGTCTAGATAGATTACGCTATATCATAGTATTAATGTTAGCTGTTTACCGCGTGTCCATTCACTACTACATATGTATATCCGACAATTAAGTATTTAATTACTGCTATACTACCAGTGTTTTCTACTATTATAAAAATTATTATTCTGTTAGCACTAACCTTTTTTTTTTGTGTTGGTGCATCTTAATAATACCACTTACATCTCAGTAAACGTGACTGACTAGCGCTTTGACCTTGCATCGTACTACCTCTCTCTGTGTCAGTCCTGTGTATCCCTTTACACAGTAACTATGAACTAGCTCGGTTTTAACTCTTGAACACTTGAGGGACCTTGTTGGCTTTTCATCGGTTGCCTTTGCAGTCCGTACTAGCGCGTATGACTGATTGAGTTAATCTATGACTAATCTTTTGCTGATCTACTACTACTTTTGCTCAGGTTTGCTTTTGGGTTTTTTCTTTGTTGTTGCGTCGAGTTGCTCTCAAAGTCCACTCCGAACTGATTCAAGTAGATTTATGAGCCTGATCCTTTTTACTCTGCACTGGACTACTACCAAAGGCTTCATCACTACCACACAGTAACTATGACTACCTTTACCTGACCACTACTACCCAAGCTTCAGTCCACTACCACAACAGTAACTAGACTACCTTTACCTGACACTACTACCAAGGCCTTCAGTCCTCCTATAAGCAGTAACTATGATACCTTACCTGACACTACTACCCCACAGCTTCAGTCTACTACCACACGTATCTTTTATGACTATTCTTTATTCTTTGACACTTGAGCTCTGCGTTGTGTTTGCTTTTTGCACTGTCTGTTTGCTTCAGTCTATCTACAACAATCAGTTAACTTATGACTTACTCTTATGCTGACTCTATTTTACCGCTTACCGTCGGATTGCTTCATTATCTACCGTATCTACATCTATGTAACTATTGACTAGGCCTCTATATCTCTCTGACCAGTATACTATCCGTAAGATGCTTTCAGTCTACTACCCGGATTATCAGGAGAGATGACTCTTTAAACCCTGATCACTAACTAGCCTTTAATAGTCTCTTTCCGTCTACTATCTACTATTTGTCAGTAACTATGACTAGTCTTTTACCTGACTACTACTTTTTTTGGTACTTTTGTTTTGCTTGTTGGGGTTTTCGTACGCTTTCAGTGCCTACGACCTTGTGACCGACGCTAGTACTTATGCCTTACCTGTTCCCTGACACTACTTTATTTTTCATCTTGCCTTCAGTCTACTTTACCTGTACGAGTTTGTTGTGCAGTTATACTATGACTACTTTTATCCTGACATTATTACTCTTTTTCACTGGCTTCGAGTCTACTATCCTACAGTCACAGTACGTAGTGGTACTTCCTTTACGACCTGAACACTTACTACCCACTGCTTGTCAGTCTATGCTAGCCTATTCATTCTAGTAACTGATGACTACTTACTCTTTGGACACTTACGTGTCTTAGCGCAGCGTCTTTCAGTTCGGATCTACCACACAGTTACTATGACTTAGCCTTCACCCTTGACACTTACTACCCAAGCTTCAGTCTACTACCACCTTGTAACTATGACTACTTTTACCTGACACTACTATCGTCTTTGCCTCGTTGTTTTGGGTATTTTTTTGCTTGTTGGGCCGTTCTTGTCTGGCACTCTGTTGCTTCAGTCTAACGTACCTTGAGATCAGTGTGAACTGAGTGACTACCTTACCTGACACTATACCCAAGCTTCAGTCTACTCCACCACAGTAAACTATGAACTAACCTTTACCTACAACTAACTAGCACGCTTCAGTCCACTGACCAGACAGTAACTATGACTCCTTATCTTTGCATACTTTACTTACCCACTTTGCTTCAGTCTACTTGGTATTCTCAGCGATCAGTACCTATGACTATAATTACCTTTACCTGTAAATCATCTTTAGGCTACCAAGCCTTCATTTCTTTAGTTACCTACCAGTACTATGACTATCTTCTTTTACTCTGACATTCTTTACTGACCATGCTTTCAGTCTAATCTACCAACACAGTAACTATGATCTACTCTTTACTGATCACTACTACCCTTGTTCGGTTCTCATTCTGCGTAGTCTCACTACCCTGACATGTCTTTACGCGAGACTATCGACTACCTTGCCTGTACAACTACTAACCTGTCCGTTCGCCGCCTTGCTTCTAGTTTACTCTACCTACAACCAGCCTCTATGACTCTCTTGTAGCTTGCAAACACCTTCACTGTATCACGCCTTTTACTGGCCTCACTCTTGCCTCTCTTTGTCGCGGCTTATCGTTGGGCACAGTTTTCGTTGGCTTGTATACTATGAATTACGCGTTTTTGACCTCTGGTTGACACTACTCTAGTCTACTGTCTCTTTCATCCACTACCAGAATCAGGAATCGTATACTGCCTTTACTTCTGAACTGCACATTTCTGTTGTATTCTAAGTCTTCTATTACTCTACCCTGTTGCTTTTAGTCGACAAGTAGGCTTCATTATTATCTGAGGACTTACCTTTCTGACTACTACCTGTTGCTATGCTTCAGTCTTAGCTACCCAGATCAGTAACTGTATCGTATTATTCTGTTAGCCTGTACTTAACTATGTTCGATCTAGCCATATTGCTCTCAGTCCTATCTACCTCTCTTTGCCCTCAAGTTCGCACCAAGTAACTATTGTATTCTGAGCTTGTACGTGACACTACCCCACGCTTCAGTCCACTACCAGACAGTAACTATGACTACTTTACCTGACACTACTACCCCACAGCTTCAGTCCACTACACCCAGTAACTATGATACCTTTTACCTGACCTAGTCAGGAGCACTACCATGAACATGCAGCTCCAATCCAGACTGTACATACAAACGTAGGATGGAGACCTGTGTACGCCCCCTGCTATGGTGTGCTGTGACACCGTACATTGCATTGTAGTTGTGTGTGTGACTCACGGCGTGTGTATGGCTTATAGAGTGTGTGACTAAGGGTGTGTGTGTGTGGGTGTTACGTTGTGTGAGTGGGTGTGTGTTACAGTGTAAGCGTGTGGGTGTGTGTATTACGGCGAAGATGTGACTTAGGGTGTAGTGTGTGTGTGTGTGTGTGTGTGTGTTGTGTGTGGTGTGGTGTGTGTGTGTGTGTGGTTGTTGTGTGTGTGTGTTGTGTGTGTGTGTGTTGTTGTGTGTGTGTGTGTCTGTGTGTGTCTGTGTGTCTGTGTGTGTGTGAGAGACTTACAATGTGGGTGTGGTGGTAGCACCTGCTCCAGGTCACCCAGCATGGTGAGGATCACCTCCTTGTCAGCTGAGCCGTGCCCTCGCGGGCGCCCCCCTCCGCCTCCTCCTCTGCCCAGTACCCCTCTCCCTGCCACCCTGTCCCCGACCCTGGTGCCCGCCGCTGATGCCACCTCGTCGTCCGACGCCCGCTGCTGCCCTCTTATTCCGTACCCCTTTCCTGCCCTGGGTTTCCCCAGCTGCCCACGTGGCGTCTCCCGAGGCGGTTGCAATTGCCCGCCCAGCGATGCCCGCCCGACCGCCGTGCACCTCCATGGCACGGGGATGAGGGAGTGCTCSGACTGGGAGAGAACTTTGGTCAGGGAGAGGGACAGGGAGCGRGCCCTGGTGCCCCTCGCGCCCCCGCCATCCCTGGCTGGCTCCTTCCTYGGGCTGCCTCCTCGCYCTGGGGATGATGACAAGGACGAAGAGGATTTGGAAGGCGTGAGCGGGTCATCTAGCTCGAAGGAGTACACCCGCTGCTCGCCCTCGCTCAGCAGGGTCAGGTTGGTCAGGGAGCGCTGCTTGCGGAGYTTCAGGTTGTCTGGGAGGGGCTGGGGGGGTCGGCGAGGGGGGKTTCCACCCTGGTACACGGAGAACTCGGCGCCTCTCTTCATCTTCACCTCCTTTCTCTCGTTCACTCTCTCTCTGTTCGTCAGTGGGTCTGTGCTGGTCCACCTGTTTGGCTCTGTTCCCGGTCACATTCTGGCAGTGGTGGCTGGTGAGCCGGAGGAGGGGAGAGGAGAAGAGGGTGGTGAGAGAGGTGAAGACTCCTCTATCTGTGGGGGGGGGGCTTAGGTGGCCCCGTGTCCAGCGCTCACCGAGGGTCCAGGCTTCATCCAGATGGAGGGAGTGAGGGATGGAGGGAGGGAGAGCATGTSGCAGACGCCTGGATGAAAAACTCCCCCCTCACGCACAGAAGAGTCCAGAGGCATCCTCCAGACATTGCATTCCCATGGTCACCCAGCTAATAACTGGTGCTACAGACACACCAACACAAAAAAACAGACACTGCTTTACCTCCCCCTCCTCCTCCTCTTCTTTCTCTCTCCTCCACCTCAAAACAGCAAGAAGCGGTGAGGGGTGTGGATGAATGCGATTTTACATCTCTCTCTTTCTCACGCAATCTCTCTCTCTCCTCCGCTCTATTCTACTCTCTCTCTGCTTCTCTCTCTCTGCTTCTCCCTCTCTTTATCTTTCTCTATTAAGAGCAGAGGGGGATTTATTCCTCTCTGCTCTCCTGTTAATTACCAGCTCAGCAGAGCCTTTGCTTCTCTCCCTCTCTCTCTCCTCACACCAGAGAATGGAGCCAGCACTCAATCTCTCCGCTCTGTTCATTTTAGCATTCCCCTGCAATTCTATCCTCTCTCTCTCTGCCGTCTCTCTCTTACTCTCTGCCTCATCTGTTTCTCCCTCTCTCTTCTCTCTCTTCTCTCTCCTCTTGTCTCGCTGGTTTCCCTTCCTCTGCTGCAGTAGTGGCAGCCTCTGCTGTGGCTACTGCCGACCATCAAAGCACGTGTCTTCAGTCTCCACGTCCCACTTCAGTTCAGGAAACGCCTCACCACAAGTCGCAGGGTACTTGGGAGTATGTGTGTGAGTGAAAGAGTCAAAGGATGAAATGCATGTTCAACACTGCCTCCTCTCCTCTCCTCTCCTCCTCTCCTCTGCTCCTCCTCCCCTCCTCCCCTCTTCTCCTCCTCTCTCCTCCTCCTCCTCTCTCCTCTCTCCTCCTCCTCTCTCCCTCTCCCTCTTCTCCTCCCCTCCTCTTCTCTCCTTCCTTCTCCCTTTCTCCTCCTCTCCTCTCTCCTCCTCCTCTCCCTCTTCCTCCTCTCTCTCCTCCTCCTCCTCCTCCTCCTCTTCTCCCTCTGCTCCTCCTTCCTCTGCCTCCTCTCTCCCTCCTCTCTCTCTCCTCCCCCTCCTCTACCCTCTCTCCTCCTTCGCTTCTCCCTCTTCTCTCCTCTCTCTCCTTCCTCTTCTCTCCGTCCTCCCTCCCTCTTCTCCCTCCTCCTCCCTCCTCCCTCTCCCTCTTCTCCTATTCCCCCTCCTCCCCCCTCTCTTTCCTCCCCTATCTCCTCTTCTCCTCCCGTTCTTCGTCCTCTCTCCTCTATCCTCTCCCTCTCCTCCTTCTTCTCCCCTTCTCCCCTACTTTCCTCCTCCTCCTTCTCCCTCCTTCTCCTCCCCCTCATCTCCTCGTTGCTCCTCGCTCTCCTCTTTCCGCCCCTTCTCACACTTCTCCTCCCTCTTCTCCTCCCCTCTCATTCTCCTCTTCTCCCACTTCTCTCCACCTTCTCCTCCCTCATTCTCCTCCCCTTCTCCCACTTCTTCCCCTTCCTCCCCTCTGCTTCGTGCTGTCCCTGATAAAAAACAAGAGTGACGGTGGAGTATTGTTTGGTACAAAGCACACTGCGAGTTGGCGGCTCCCTTGATAGCCGTGCTGCGCTGATGCACAGGCTAATTAACACTAATAGGGTTAATGAGGCTAAAGCAGTAAAGTCCCCGGCTCTCGGGTGCATATCCGGTCCTTCGCTCGAGGACTGCAGACTGTCTGTCAACAGATTCAACACTTCCTCTAGTATTAATAACCTCAACAGTACAGACAACACACACCATAGACAAACAACAGCCTCCATGTGACCACACATGCTATAAGCTCGTGATGCAGAGAAAACTCATGGTAGCAGTTGCCCTGAGCAACCATATCCAAGGTGACATTAACTGCCATGGACAGAGATGGTATTTATAGTTGTAGGATCTTAATTTGACCAGTTTCTCCCCAGACATTTTTGTAGGGTTGATACATTTTTAGTTAGGTCAAGTCTGACATTTTAAAATGTGTGCCAAGAGTGTGCAAAGCTGTCATCAAGGCAAAAGGTGGCTACTTTGAAGAATCTCAAATATAATATATTTTGATTTGTTTAACACTTTTTTGGTTACTAAATGATTCCATATGGTTTTTTTCATAGTTTTGATGTCTTCACTATTTTCTAAAATAAGAAAAACCCTGGAATGAGTAGGTGTGTCCAAACTTTTGACTGGTACTGTATGCCTACCTCTACATTGACGCTACACTGATCTTCTGTGAATGACTGTGAGTTGCTCTGTCCGTTAACACAGTAAGAAATGTAAACTCAGTGCTGAAATTTAGCCCGAAGAGGATGAACCATAAGTATCTTTTTGAAAGACTTCCTTCACTATAGAGGCTACTGCAGACTCACATTCCTTCACTATAGAGGCTACTGCACTCACATTCCTTCACTATAGAGGCTACTGCAGACTCACATTCCTTCACTATAGAGGCTACCAGACTCACATTCCTTCACTATAGAGGCTACTGGCAGACTCAATTCCTTCACTATAGAGGCTACGCAGACTCACATTCCTTCACTATAGAGGCTACTGCAGACTCACATTCCAGGCAAGAAGCAGATCAGGAGTCAAAACGAAGAAAAAAAACAAGGGCGCAGTTTCCCCGAGGTACAGATCTAGGATCTGCTTTCCCTCCCTGAATCCTAACCTTATGAATASTGAGGGAAAAACAAAACTGACCCAGGATCAGTGTCTGGGGGCAACACAATCGTRCTGATACAGAAGTGAACCACCATGGTTCCTCAMATTATCATCTACATACGTTCATAAAAAGACCCCAAAAAACAGCAAAATCAGACTTTCTGAGTAGAACGCAACTGCAAACATTTTCATAAATGAACAAATCYAAGCAGAAAGTTCAATGGAGTTTGGCTGACCGCGGCGCTCATTGTGCCGTGACCACAGTGTGTATATTACAGGTTTGGCGATGTAAAAACACAACATTCCAGACATTGTARTTCGGGTGTGGCTTTGTAAAGGCARACATTTAGAGGACTAAAGTAGCGCTATGTAGGGGCCGTTCCCTTTGCAGACGACGATTTGGGGAGTCATTTGTTTWGTGACAGAACAATCTTTRGTTTRSCCATACCCAAATGACAAACCAGTTTATAGTAGAGCAAGGCCTAAGACATGCAGTATGTTTAYTTAACATGCAGACCCACTAGGCAGGAATACATAGCAATYTCTATTTTCTATGTCACAATAGATGTACTATGATTTGGCAGATACCTGACCTGCAARACCAAAGCTACGTAATAACACYTCATCATTTCCAAAGGACATTATCCACATTTCCATCGCATTGAAATTCTATTGGTTTCTGTGTAAATGCCAACCTGGCTGCAGCCCAGCCCACCACCCAGATAATACAGATTCTAGCTATCTCTGTCTCCTGCAGCCTCTGGCCACTGTCTATCCGGATGAGCCGCCACATCCCCACAGCTAGAACAAGACGCCAGGCACCGGGGCGTAACCGACGGCAACTGCGTAAACAAAGGGCCACAGATGCCTCCAGTGTCCGCCAGTCGTTCCTGACCTTTTCCCTTCGCCGTGTGAGGCGGGGATCAAGGGACCCCCCATGTTACCTCAAACACAAACATGCACACACGCATTCACCGGAAAGTACACACACATACGATGTACTGTAACACACACACACACACACACACACACACACGTGTCAGCGAGTGTTGCCCACCTGAGATTTCTTCCAGGCACTGCTTGGCAGTCTTGCTGTAGACCAGGTCTCCCTTGGTGGGGCTGAGGCAGTGGTCTGTGGGGGCCACCGTGGTACAGTCGTTCTCGGAGTACGTCCTGGGAGAAACAAACAAAGCCATGGTTATTCAGGAGCCACATTGCATAGAGTGTTTGTTTTCATGTGGTAAAAAACCCAACGGGACSCYGACTGAAARACTCTTTTTGTGCWTTTTGGTATTTTCAACAGACGAAGATGAATATCTCAGGAGGATCTCTTGGATGAAGTGAGGTTTTGTGGGTGAAGGGAAGTTTGTCTCTGTATCTGTGTGCTACAACTGTGTGTGGTGTGCCTGCATGAGCTGCCTATGTGGAGTCAAAAATCACATACTGGCTTTGCATTCCTGTCTCCTCTATAGCTATGGGCCCCTGGTCAAAAAGTATGCACTAAAAAGGGAATAGGGTACATTTGGTAGGCAGCCTGTGTTTGTTCCCTTGCCTTGGGCAGAGATGTGAGAAACACAGCCAGACGTCTGACGGCTGTAGATAACTCTCTCACCGGCACACACACATAAAGCCTTTCCCAGCCACCTGCACGCACAGATAAACTGGCATCACACAGAATGCTGCATCAGCCAATGAGTTGAGCACGCCGTGAAACTCGGTTTCTAACATCCGCCCTAAAACTACTTCTAGATACATAGAATTTCACAGAGAGAGACTTCAGAAATATGGCAACAATTGACAGCCCTGCAAAAAATTTAGTAATGGGTAAATTAATTGTTTACTGGGGAGGGTAATATATTCTGACAAACTCAGTTTAGGAATGTTTGTTATAAGATGTATAACAAGGATCTCAATCAGTCTAAAATACCGATAAATGTACTGAGAACAAAACAAGCACAGCACAAGCATCATAAGTGAGAATCTCAGGTCGAATCAGGTCAGAGAGAGGACACCACAACAACGTTAACGTCAACAGCAGCGCCTTACAACACCCCTCCCCGGCTGCTGTCAAAGGCGGAGGCAGGGGGACTGTAATCAACGAAACAACAACTGCAGCTAACTGCTGCTGCTCTGCTCTTCTCAGCCCCGGCTGGCTCTGCTGTGGCACAGGAGAGGGGAAACCTAATTGGCCTGAATGATGGTAAATGGGTGCGCAGGGGTAGTGCCTCCTTCTTCTTTATAGTGGGGTCTGTGAGTTCTTGTAGGGTGTCGGCGGGGACACTCCTCCGGAAGGGAGTGAGAGAAAAGAGGAAAGGGGGAGGGAGGGAGACATGGGATACTATAGCAGGATTGGACAAGTGAGGGGAGAGGGAGGCGGGAGTGTGAGTGATCAGGTAGAATGAGCATGTCAATGTTGGCTGCTGAGCACAGAGACAAGTGCTTTTACATTTGGTTGATTGCCATCCTGGTTAAGTAGCTGAGCGCTCATGATTGGGACCTGAATGAATAAAAAGTAGGAGAGGGTTATGAAGAGATCCCTTTTTATGGCATGACATTACAGTGTATTTTGTGCGTTGCTTGTCTCTCATTTAATGCAGATGGAGAAAGGTTGGAGAACACAGCGTCAACTGCATCTGCTGTGAATGATAATCAGGGATGCTGTTAATGGGCAGACGGCGAGGTGCATTGGACCGGATTTTAGGATAATTCTCAATGGTGAGTCCAGCGAGCAGCAGAGTGCATTGTGTGCCAAGGTTGAACCTTCTTGGAAATTATAAGAGAAAGAGAAGAGAGGGAAAAGTTCCTCGGAACGCGATTATGCTGTCTATATAGGACCCCCCCTCATCTCTCTAAAAGGCCAGAGCTGTTGTTAGCACGCCCGCCATCATGCACAGACTCTGTCTCTGACATCACAAAGCCCCTATCCAGCGGCCCCCATCCAGTCGACAGATTGAAAGGTGGGAAATTAGCTTTGATGTGCGGCATCCGTCTGGAATCAAGGCTTCCAACTCTCTCCAGACACTCTAATAATAGGGGTTATTTGGAGCGCCATGGGATGCAGAGATTCAATTGGTTGTACACACATCAAGATGGAGTGTGACTGGACGGGCCAGCCCTCGTGTGTCTGTGTGTGACTGTAGGGTTATCAAGCGAGCCTTGGCACCACATGCAGTCCCGWGGGCACAATGACAGAAGGCGGGATACGGATAAAGGAGTGGAAGTATGGAGGGATGGATGAGGGCCTCTTTTCTCTCCATGAAACCTGTTCTAGATGGATCATGATGAGAGACCAGTCAAGACGCAGCCTGCGTCCCAAATAGCTCCCTATTTCCTATATACCTAAGAGCAGAAACCTGTGGGCCCTGGTCAAAAACAGTCCTCTGGTCAAAYGTAATGCACAATACAGGGATGCCATTGGGATCAGATGCATTTGATAAGACAAGTAAGGTTGAAAGAAAGGCTGGAAATTTATCTTGGAGTATAACTGTCACTGTAGAAGAGGATATTTTAGACAAACATGCCCAATAATTCCCCCTCAATTCCACTAACAACGAGTATCTAAACTGTCCAAATAAATCATTTKTTTTGTATTGTTCTCAACAAAGTTGAACTCCTTCGCAGAAATCAAGTGGCAAACAAGGGACATTTGCTGCATATAAAACACCCAAATGATGGACGGATCAGACACAAGTTCAGRTGAACTATGTCAGGTGGAACAGAGGGCCTTGGTGTAATGCTGCAGGCATAGACCATAAGACATCAGGACTGGAGGTAGTGAGGTGAGTTTGGGCTTGTCATTCTAACAACTGCTGAGGTTAGTTGGTTGTCATTCTAACAACCTGATGAGGTGAGTTTGGGCTGTCATTTCTAACAACCTGCTGAGGTTAGTTTGGGTTGTAATTCTAAGGTGAACCTTGATGAGGTTAGTTTGGGCTGTCATTCTAACAACCTGCCTAAGGTTAGTTTGGAGTTGTCTTCTAACAACCAATGTCCGAGGTTGTTTGGGCTGTCATTCTAGATACAACCTGCCTGAGGTGAGTTTGGACTGTCATTCTAACACCTGCTGAGGTTAGTTTTTTG
>NW_019944405.1:6313-16477 GCF_002910315.2 Salvelinus sp. IW2-2015 | reverse complement strand
GAAGGCAGTGTACCAGAGCTGAGGGGAAGGCAGTGTACCAGAGCTGAGGGGATGGCTGTGCACCTGACCTGAGGGGAAGGCTGAGGAGAAGGCAGTGCACCAGAGCTCATTTAGGTAATTGTGATTTGATTGTGCATTTTTCTTTGTATTTTAAGAGAACATCCTACAAAGCCCTCTATAGAAAAGTCCAAGTCTGTTAACAGCCTTGAAGACAAAGGCTGTCAGATGAGGATTCTTAGCTTGATGGGATTACTCCCCCAGGTTACTAGTGGTATGCACGCACGTACACACACAGACACAGACACACACACACACGCACACCTGCACATACACAGACAGTCTCACCTATACATGAAGGGGGCGACGGTGGCTGTGTTGGGGTGGTTGTGCTGCTGCTGCTGGGGGAGCTGCACCGCTCCGTTCCCCCCCATGGCCCCTGGGGGCTGGGACAGGGCAGAGGTGCTGGTGGAAGACACCATGTTGCTTCGCCGGCCCTCCAGGCCCCCCAGGGAGCGCTGCTGCATGTAGTAGCCCCCCTGGCCCCCTTTAACCACCTTGGCCTTGTCCCCTTCCCTGCCCCCTCCACTACCACCCTGGGTGGCCTGGGCCTGGGCTTGACCACCGGCCGGCTTCCCCGTAGCTGAGGGGGCCTTGAGCCCAGGCTTGGGGATTCCACTGGAGGCAGGGGGGATGGCGRTGTCCTTCTTGCTCGCTGCAGGCTTGCCTCCCTTGGGGATGAGGCTGGCGATCTTAGAGGTCTTCTTGGATGGATCCACCATGGGTTCCCGTTGTTCCTCTTTGGGAGGGGTGCTGGCCTTACCTCSTTTGCTCCTGCTCTTATCCTCCTTCTCTTTGGGCTGGGGCAGGGACTTATTGCTGCCGCCGYTGGAGGGCGACGAGTCCTTCACACAGCCCTTGTTGGCTGCTGCCAGGGAGGGGGGCGAGGCAGTCTTGGCCAGCGGCTTGGTGCTGTTGCTGCTGCTAGTACACATTGACGACGTTGGCTCCGTTATGCTTAGCCCTTCCTCGCCGTACTCCGACATGTCATCCTCCTCCTGCAAGGCCATCTCGGCCACCGACGGCGAAGTCCGCGAGGCCGAGCGAGGGTTGATCATCCGGAACTTGTCCAGCATGGATCTCTGGGAGGCGCCACCGCCAGCGACAGAGCCCGACTTGGGCGCCTCGGTCATGGGGGGCCGTAGGCGGTCGGAGGCGGGGGGTGGGGTGGGCGAGTGAGAGGGCGAGGTGGAGACCGAGAGCATGGAGGAGGTGGCACTGTGCTTCATGTTCATGGACTTGCTGCGCCAGGACTTGCCGGCGGTGGGGGAGGGGATGGCAGAGGCCAGCTGCTGCCCGCTGAGGCTGGTGGGCACGGAGGCACCRCCGTTCATGCTGCCAGGCAGAGGGATGCTCTTCGCCGATTCTGCAAGGGAGACAGATAAACAGACACACCACAGTTACATCAACCGTCTCAGGAACACAACTGGATCAATACATGCACATGTGGTCTCATATACTGAGAGAACAATTTGGATTGAAAATGAAATGGCAGGTACTTTCTATATAGAGCCAAATATTCACCATCATTGAGTCATCTACAGCAGGGGTGTCAAACTCATTTCATGGAGGGCCTAGTGCCTGCAGTTTTACGTTTTGTCCTTTCATTGAATCCCTAGACCACCAGGTGTGGGGAGTTCCTTACTAATTAGTGACCTTAATTCATCAATCAAATACAAAGGAGGAGGGACACTCGGCCCTCCGTGAAATGAGTCTGACACCTGTGATCTACAGCCTCTGGCACTTTGACAGAAGAACCATCATTGCAGTAAAAACGCTCTCAAAAGTAGCACGCTATGATATAAAAGCACACAGGGTCTTCCCCAACAACAGGTATGACTAGAGTAGTCCATCACATGGGAGCTTTCCATTGGCTTCACGCTGGTGTCTCAAAGATGTTGTTGAACCCAGCCCAGGATCCACTACACTGTCACATTTACACTTCTATTACATGATCACAAGCAGAGAGAAAGAGAGGGAGAGAAGGAGAGAGAGGGAGATAAAGAGGGGAGATAGAGGGGGAGAGAGAGAGACAGAGAGACAGAGACAGAGAGAGAGAGAGAGAGAGAGAGAGCGAGAGGGGGAGAGTTAAAGAGAGAGAGAGATAAAAACGAGAGCGATGCTGTTTGGATGGGTCAGCAGGCATTTTCTGCACCACGGGAGACAGACATAGAAAGGCTTGTCTTGCTCTCTCTGCTAGGCTGCAGGGGGGATTGGTTGGTAAGGATGGGGGGATAGTCGGGGGGTAGGAACAAAAAAGAAACGGAGCAGATCGGCAATGCGCTATCCAAATCTTTCCCACTGCAAACAGATCCTGGTGCAGCAGTGCAGCAGTGCAGCCTGCTGCGCGCTCAAGCAAAAAATGTACTCAGCAATTGATTCTGCGAAACCTAAAACTGTTGCCGTTTCCCCTTGTGACAGTGGGATGCCAGCAATTCACCCCCTGGGCCAAAGCTGGCTGGGAACTTGGCAGGTGTCTAATGCCAACAGAAAATAAAAACATTTACTAGTGTGGCGTTGGAAAGCAAGAATGGGATGATACATGAATAAGATAACTGTATACTCGCTTTCAAAACAACCAGGGTGTTTCAGAATGCACGCACACACACACACACACGCGCGCGCGCGCAGAGACACAGACACACACACTCTGTGACGTGTCGGCGCTACACTAGATGGACACAACCACGCCCCACGTACACCCATCCGTCAGGAGCGTGAGATAACCGATGGTCCCGTTAGCCGCTCAGCAGTGGCTCTGACCTTCTGAAGGACCCCCATTTCTCCTCTCTAGTGGGTGTTCAGATCATCATCAATCCCCTAGCAGACGCCTCCCGGCCCCTACGCTGTGCTTTCCATGGAGATACATTGATACTGTGC
Source organism: Salvelinus sp. IW2-2015 (assembly GCF_002910315.2). Classification (NCBI taxonomy): domain Eukaryota; kingdom Metazoa; phylum Chordata; class Actinopteri; order Salmoniformes; family Salmonidae; genus Salvelinus; species Salvelinus sp. IW2-2015. The sequence goes on along the minus strand of NW_019944405.1, from coordinate 13,540 downwards.
TGCTACTTTCTACCAAGGGGAGAAGTTAGTGATATGAAATGCATTGCAACCTTAAGGATTATACAATATATACTGTATATACAAACGTATGTGGACACCCCTTCAAATTAGCGGATTCGGCTATTTCAGCCACACCCGTTGCTGACAGGTGTATACATTTGAGTACACAGCCATGCAATCTCCATAGACCACACATTGGCAGTAGAATGGCCTTACTGAAGAGCTTAGTGACTTTCAACGTGGCACCGTCAAGTCAGTTTCGTTCAAATTCTGCCCTGCTAGAGCTCCCCCGGTCAACTGTAAGTTCTGTTATTGTGAAGTGGTAACGTTTACAAGCAACAACAGCTCAGCCACGAAGTGGTAGGACACCCAAGCTCACAGAACAGAACACAGAGTGTTGGAAGTGCATAGAGTGTAAATATCGTCTGTCCCTCGGTTGTCAACACTAACTACCGAGTTCCAAACTGCCTCTGAAGCAACGTCAGCAGTCGGGAGCATCATGAAATGGGTCTCCATGGCCGAGCATCCATACACAAGCCTAAGATCACCATGCGCAATGCCAAGCGTCGGCTGGAGTGGTGTAAAGCTCGCCACAATTGGACTCTGGATCAGTGAAATCGCGCTCTCTGGAGTGATGAATCACGCTTCACCATCTGGCAGTCCGACGGACTAACGTGGGTTTTTTGCGGATGCCAGGAGAACTCTACCTGCCCGAATGCATAGTTCCAACTGTAAAGTTTGGTGGAGGACGAATAATAGTCTGGGGCTGTTTTCATGTTCGGGCTCCTTAGTTCCAGTGAAGGGAAATCTGACATTCTAGACGATGGAAGCAAGTCCCGCAGCAATGTTCCAACATCTAGTGGAAAAGCCTGTCCAGATGAGTGGAGGCTGTTATAACAGCAAAGGGGGACCAACGCCCTATTAATGCCCATGATTTTGGAATGAGATGTTTGACGAGCAGGTGTCCACATACATTTTGGTCATGTAGTGTATGTTTGCCTTTTTATTGTTGATTGATGTAGTGTCAAACAGCAGGGACATGCAGGGATTCACATTCACTATATAGAACTGCCTGTCCTCTCCATCTCCTCATTCAGCTCTACTCTCCATAGACGACAGTACTTCTCAAAGGATGCTAGATGGTTTATGGAACCACATTATTTTCAAAATGCAGATGGAATTCTATCTATGCTGAGTCATAAACACAACAATATAGCTGAACTGGTGGCCTTTCCAGGGACGCAGCCTCGGTCTGAGGCACTGTGATTCTCCTAACCGTGCAGTATTTTCCCCAGAGGCAAGGGAAGGAGGAGGGCTTTAGCTGCCGCCACGCGAGGCGCCGAAACACTAATCAGCTTATGATCTGGGCCACAGCCTTTAAAACCTTACGACGCCTGTAAACGTGTCAGTCCGTGGCAGGAACATGTAAGCTGGCAAACGCCAAGTCATCTCTTTAAAGACCAGCTTGTGTGTGTGTGTGTGAGAGAGAGAGTGTTTAAGACACAGATAGAAAAAGAGAGAAAGATAGAGAGAGAGAAAGATAGAAATAGGTGTGTGTGTGTGTGTCTCATGACTAGCCCAACTGCTCTTTCTGCCCAGAATCTCACTTAACCCTTACATCTCAGAAGCCCAGTCATTCTTGTGATAGGCTGACAGAGCTTGCCCTCACACCATGGAAACAGCCGTGAAAGTTGGGCAACAGAAATGCCACGCTTGATTTGATTTCTTTGTCGGAGTCGCGGGCAACACTGTGATAAGATTGTGAATGAGGCCCGAAGTGTTTGGGATTCAGTATGCGCGGCCAGCGAATTAACCACGTCTTTAAAGATAACAGGGGACCGAAGGATGCCATTATATACCAATCGGCTGACGCCACCGCCACCAAACGCCCCAGAGAAGAAGTAGAGACTTGGCGTTACCATAGCAACACACTTTTCACAACCGCTTACTTCATGGCTGAGAGTGAAATGTCACTTCTGCTGGCTGGCGCTGGACCCTCACACGTCTCTGCTGCTCAGTGCTCACACACCATCGTGTGGCGGCCAAACAACACACACATGCCCCCCCCCCCCCCCCCCACACACGCCGCCCTGCACCTACACACACGCCGCCCCGCCCCGCCCCTTACACACACACACACACACACACACACACACACTGAGCTGAGTAAATCCTCTTGTAATAAACACCAAGTCCCAATATCTGTGAGCCTGCCCTCATTTTCTCTCCCTTTGGACAGAAAGTGTCCCCAATGGCACCCTACTCCCTATATAGTGCACTTAATAGGGAATAGGTTGCCATTTGGGACGCAGGCCCTGTCACCCTGAGCTGGCCTGCACTAGCCTGCAGCTCTTACTTTTTACATGATCTCTTCAGACAGGCTCTTCTGCCATGACTAGACTCTCAATTCCCTGTCTTTTGCTAAAGGTTTAGCTGCATCATTGAAATTTCTCTGACATTTCCTTGGAATCGTTTGATTTGACCCCCAAATTTAAGCCTCCACCCTCGCAGGGATGAGTTAATCTTATCTACAGTGGGCCTAAAGTTGAGTCCTTAGGCTGGGGTCAAACTCTCACTCCCAATGACATAACTCCCCCATTGGCAAACTGTTGAGGAGAGCGACTGGCGACTGGCCATGTTACGCAAGGCTGATTAAAATAGATTGGYAATGTGTTGAGCTGCATATAGAGAAAACAATCGACATACACAAAAACATTCTGAATCACACARATTAAAACAGACCTGTATCAAGATTAAAGATTGGAATTGCAATATTAAGTACAATATTAAATGCTTAAGTACCAGGCTGATTCATAAGCATGGACATGACTCCTGAGTTTAACACTGGACTAGTGACTGATAGACAAGCAGCAGACTGCCTCTTCATCCACCTGTACACCATGCAATTAGCTCCCCCGGGTCATACTGCCAGTGAGTAGTGAGAGAGAGGGGAGACAGACAACATACTGCCAGTGAGAGGGAGGGGAGACAGACAACATACTGCCAGTGAGAGGGAGGGGAGACAGACAACATACTGCCAGTGAGAGGGAGAGGAGACAGACAACATACTGCCAGTGAGAGGTAGGGGAGACAGACAACATACTGCCAGCGAGAGGGAGGGGAGACAGACAACATACTGCCAGTGGGTAGTGAGAGAGAGGTGAAACAGACCACATACTACCAGTGAGAGAGAGGGGAGACAGACAACATACTGCCAGTGGGTAGTGAGAGAGAGGGGAGACAGACAACATACTGCCAGTGAGATAGAGGGGAACCCGACAGACAACATACCCTGCCAAGTGAGTATGTGAAAGAGGGAACAGACACATACTTGCCCAGTGAAGAGGAGGGAGACAGACCAACATACTACCAATTGAGAGAGAGGGAGACAAGACAACATACTGCAGTGCGTATTGAAGAGAGGGGAAGACAGAAACAACATACGCCCAGTGATAGTGAGAGAGAGGGAGACAGACAACATACTGCCAGTGAGTAGTGATGTTCACGATCGTGTGGAAAGAGTTCGGACCAAAAACGCAGCTGAAGAAAAAATAAGCCATCTTCTTTTAAATAAAGACCGAAGATTGAACAATGAAACGAAAACACTAAATTAACAAACAAACCAAAAACAACAAATGATCGTGAAGCTAAATTAACGCAAGTGCTTACAGACAAGCAACAAACGTTAAGACAGACAATACCCACACAAAGCCCCCATAACTCCTTATGCTACCCTTAAATATTGGCTCCCAATCAAGAGACAAATGAATGACAGCTGTCTCTGATTGAGACCCAATCTAGCAGCCATAGACATAACTAGACACCTCACATTATCTATCCCATACACAATACCAACACCCATGACTAAACAAAACACACACAACATACAATGCCCACCCCACTCACCCCCGACCAACTAAACATAATCAAAATAACATAAAAATAGGTCAGGAACGTGACATAACCCCCTCAAGGTGCTACTCCCGACGCACCACAAAAGTCTAGGGAGGTCTGGGTGGCATCTGTCCACGGTGGTGCTCAGCTGAGGCGAGTCCCCACCCACCACCATAATCAATCCCAGCTTCTTTACCCCTCACAATGCCCACCCTCCAATTAACCCCACCTAAATTAAGGCATCATCAGGATAAGGAGCAGCAACCGAATGAGGACACCGGAATGAGGGCAACACCAATGAGGCAACACCAAAGATCGAGGTCAACACCAGAATGAGGGCAACACCAGAATGACTGGGATCCTGGCTGGCTGCTCTGGACGCTCTTGGCTGGCTGACGCTCTGACGGTCATGGCGCTGACGCTCGACGTCATGGCTGGCTGACGGCTCGACGTCTGCTGTGCTGACGTCTTGACGGTCATGGCTGCTGACTGACGTCTCGTGAGCGTCATGCTCGCTGACGCTCGGACGTCGGACGTCGACTGGCTGCTGACGCTCTGGACGGCTCATGGCTCGCTGACGCTCTGACGGTCATGCTCGCTGACGGCTCTCTGGACGGTCATGGCTCGCTGACGCTTCTGACGGTCATGGCTCGCTGACGCTCTGACGTCATGGCTCGTGACGCTCTGGACTGGTCATGGCTCGCTGACGGCTCTGAGCGTCATGGCTCGCTGACGGCTCTGACGCGTCAAATGGCTCGCTGACGGCTCTTGGGCTGTCATGGCTTCCGCTGACGCTCTGGCTGGTCATGGCTCGCTGATCGGCTCTGGCTGGTCATGTGCTCCGGCTGACGGCTCTGGCTGATCCGTTCTGGCGAAGTCTGGCTGATCCGTTGCGAAGGCTCTGGCTGATCCGGCTCTGGCGGAAGCTCTGGCTGATCCGGTCTGGCTGAGAGGCTCTGCTGATCCGTCTGGCGAAGGCTCTTGGCTGATTTTCCGGCTGGCGAAGCTCTAGCGCTCCTGTCTGGCGGACGGCTCTGTAGCTCATGCAGACGGGCGCTTGCAGGCTCATGGCAGACGGCAGGCGCTTTGCAGGCCTCATGGCAGACGGACAGTCAGACGGCGTAGGGCAGACGGCAGTTCAGACGCCGCTGGGCAGACGGCCAGTTCAGGCGCGCTGGGCAGACGGGCATTCAGGCGCCGCTGGGCAGACGGCAGTTCAGGCCCGCTGGGCAAGCGGCAGTTTCAGCGCCGCTGGGCAAGCGGCAGTCTTCAGGCGCCGCTGGGCAACGCAGACTCTGGCCGGCTGAACGCACTGTAGGCCTGGTGCGTGTACCGGAACTGAGTACCGCTAAGGAACGCACCTTCAGCTAGCGGGAACAAACAACAGGGCACACTGACTCCTCGGCGCACTCTAGGCCTGGTGCGTGTACCGGAACTGGAGTACCGGCTGAGGGCACGCACCTCAGCGAGTGCGGGGAAAAGGAACAGTGCTACAGGCTCTGGAGACGCACAGGAGGCTTGGTCGTGTTGCCGGAACTGAGGCACTGGGCTGAGACACGCCACCATAGGGAAGTGCGTGGAGGAGAACAGGGCTCTGGAATGCACTGGAAGCCTGGTGCGTGGTGTAGGCACTGGGGTACTGAGCTGGGTGGGAATGGTGGCGCCGGATATACCGGACCGTGAAGGAGGACACGTGCTCTGAGCACCGAGCCTCTCCCACCTTACCAGGTTGAATGGTCCCCGTAGCCCCTGCCAGTGCGCGAAGTGGAATAGCCCGCACTGGGCTATGCAGGCGAACCGGGACACCACCTGTAAGGTCTGTGCCATGTACGGCCGGCCCGAGAACTACTGGAGACCATATACGTTGGCCGGCTTCATGCACTCGCTCGTATGCCCAACCTAGCCCTCCAGTGCGCAAGTGGAATAGCCCGCACTGGGCTAAGCACGCGTACGGGACACCGTGCGCTTTACCATAACACGGGTGTCTGACCAGTACGACGCTCTCTCACTCCACGGCAAGCCCGGGAGTGGCTCAGGATCCAACCCGCTTCGCCACACTCCCCTTTATCCCCCCCAAGAAATTTTTGGTGGCCTCTCGGGCTTCCAGCCTCTCCTACGTGCTGCCTCCTCATTACCAGCGCTCCCTGGGCTGTGGCTGCCTTCTTCTCCTCCCGCAACGCGATTCACACCAACCTTAGCCCAGGTCCTTCTCCATTGAAAATTTGCTCCCAACTCCATTCCTCTTCTCTCCATTGTTTTAGTTCCTTTTCTCCTTCCTCAATCCGCTTGTCCTGTTGTGGTGGGTAGTTCTGTCACAGATCGTGTGGAAGAGATTCGGACCAAAACGCAGCATGAGGAAAATAAGCCATCTTCTTTTAATAAAGACCGAAGATGAACATGATACGAAAACACTATACAAACAAACAAAACAAACAAACGATCGTGAAGCTAAATAACGCAAGTGCACAGACAAGCAAACAAACGTTAAACAAGACAACTACCCACAAAAGCCTACTGCCTATGGTACCTTAAATATGCTCCCAATCAGAGACAAATGAATGACAGCTGTCTCTGATTGAGACCCAATCTAGCAGCCATAGACATAACTAGACAACCTCACAATTATCTATCCATACACAATACAACACCCATAGACTAAACAAAACACACACAACAATACAATGCCCACCCCAACTCACGCCCTGACCAACTAAACATAATCAAAATAACATAAAAATAGGTCAGGAACGTGACAAGTGAAGAGAGGGGAGACAGACAACATACTGCCAGTGAGAGGGAGGGAGACAGACAACATACTACCAGTGAGAGAGAGGGAGACAGACAACATACTGCCAGTGGGTAGTGAGAGAGAGGGAGACAGACAACATACTGCCAGTGAGTAGTGAAGAGAGGGAGACAGACAACATACTGCCAGTGAGTATGAAGAAGAGGGAGACAGACAACATACTGCCAGTGAGAGGGAGGGGAGACAGACAACATACTACCAGTGAGAGAGAGGGGAGACAGACAACATACTGCCAGTGGAGTAGTGAGAGAGAGGGGAGACAGACAACAAACTGCCAGTGGTAATGAGAGAGAGGGGAGACAGACAACATACTGCCAGTGAGAGGGAGGGAGACAGACAACATACTACCAGTGAGAAAGAGGGGAGACAAGACAACATACTGCCAGTGAGAGGGAGGGAGTCAGACAACATACTGCCAGTGAAGAGAGGGGAACAGACAACATACTGCCAGTGAGTAGTGGCGAAGAGAGGGGAGACAGACAACTAAACTGACCAGTGAGAGAGAGGGGAGACAGACAACATTACTG
>NW_019944405.1:0-6288 GCF_002910315.2 Salvelinus sp. IW2-2015 | reverse complement strand
TGCCAGCGAGAGGGAGGGTGAGACAGACAACATACTGCCAGTGGGTAGTGAGAGAGAGGGGAAACAGACACATACTACCAGTGAGAGAGGAGGGAGACAGACAACATACTGCCAGTGCGGTAGTGAGAGAGAGGGGAGACCAGAACAACATACTGCCAGTGGGTAGTGAGAGAGAGGGAGACAGACAACATACTGCCAGTGGGTAGTGAGAGAGAGGGAGACAGACCAACATACTGCCAGTGAGAGGAGGGGAGACAGAACACAAATAGCCAGAGTGAGAGAGAGGGGAGACAGACAACTACTGCCAGTGGTAGTGAGAGAGAGGGAGACAGACAACATACTACAACAGTGAGAGAAGAGGGGAGACAAGACAACATACTGCCAGTGGATGAGGAGGGGAGACAGACAACACACTAGCCAGTGGGAGTGAGAGAGAGGGGAGGACAGACAACATACTGCCAGTGGAGTAGTGGAGAGAGGGGAGACAGACAAACAACTGCCAGTGGGGAGTGAGAGAGAGGGGAGAAAGACAAACGACACAAACCCCAAGAAAGAAGGGACCATGGAGTTGGCGTTCCCACCAGGGGAGACATTAGCTCTGTTTTAGGTGGTAAAGTAGGGTGTGAGTAATGGTTTAAACGGTGGAAGGGGGTACTGAGGAAACAGAAAAACCTTCACTCCCTTTCTTGATGGGGGATTCATGTGTCCCAAATGGCATCCTATTCTATATATAGTGCACTACTTTGACTAGAGTCCTATGGCCGAGCTAAAAAGTAGTTAACTATAAAGGGAATAGGGTGCCATTTGGGAGACAACCACTGTGCAACAGGTCTGGGCAAATGGGAACAGGGGACAGTGAGGTACTTGGTGTAAATCTAGTGGCTGGCTCTGGCCAAAATAAACAGGGCGAGTGACCGGGGTCTGTTATGGTTGGTAGATGTTGTTCTCTGTTAACGTGTATGGGAAGAGGGGAGAGACGGATAAAGAGAGAGAGAGAGGGAGAGGCGTTGAAAGAGAGAGGGAGAGAGTGGGACAGAGAGCGAGAGAAAGAGAAAGGGGAAGAGGGGTGAAAGAGAAGGGGAGAGAGAAGAGAGAGAGAGAGAGAGAGAGAGAGAGAGAGAGAGAGAGAGAATGTAGGGATGGAGAAGCATGACGGAAAAAGAGCTCCCGTTGACTGGCCCTGAACTGACGACATACCTACTTGACGACCATTACAAACTCTACTGACGACCTAACGTCTACTGACGACCATAACTCTACTGATGACCTAACTCTACTGACGCTCTACCACATAACTGACGATGATGACCATAATCGACCATAAACTTACTGATGACCATAACTACTGATGACCCATATATGACCATAACTCTACGAGACCTAACTACTGATTGACCATAATCGACCATACACTGATACCATAACTCTGATGACCACTAGACCATAACTCTACGACGACCATAACTACTGAGACCTTGACCCAACTACTCTACTGACGACCAAACATTGACCATAAACTCTACTGACGACCATAACTCTACCTGACGACCGAATAACTCTACGACGACCATAACTCTACTGACGACCATTACTCACCAGACGACCAAACTCTACGACGGACCTTACTCCTTGACGGACCATAACTCTACTTGACGACCATTACTCCATGACGACCATTACTCTACTGACGACCATTTACTCATGACGACCATACCCCATTGCACCATAACTCTACACGACCATTACTCTGCACCTTACTCCTGACGACCGACATCTACACGGACCATAACTCTACTGAGGACCATACTCTACTGACGACTCTACCCATTGACGACCATAACTCTTACTGACGACCATAAACTCCATTGACGACCATAACTCTACTGACGACCATAACTCTACTGTACGGACCATAAACTCTACTGACGACCATAACTCCATTGACGACCATAACTCTACTGACGACCATTACTCCTTGACGACCATTTACTCCATTGACGACCATAACTCTACTGACGACCATAACTCTACTGACGACCATTACATCCATTGACGACCATACTCTGTGATAGTGACAGAGGGATGAAGGGGAGGACGTGAATGTAAGGGAATGTACCACCACTGTAGATCATTGTAAAATACTGAGAGACAAATATTCAATATCATAACATAATATAAGCTCAAAGAACCACCAGTAGGGGGTCGTTTAAAAAGAGCCTTGTTGAAGCCTCTTTTTCCCCAAGCACATAGGCCCTGGTCAAAAGTACTTGCACTATATAGGGAACAGGCTACCATTTGGGACACAGACAAATATTTAATCCACTTACTTTGGATAAAAGTAATATGACAATAATAAAATAAGGAAAGCAGTGTGTGACAAAATCTGTCTAAATGGCGGTTATTATGCTTGGTGGAGCATGGTGTATTCAGCCCCACAGCTGCTGCAGTCTAACCACTACCACTCACCATGCTGTGAAATGCACTGTCTTGCCTTCTCCCTAAAGGAATACCTACAACTCTAGCAACTACACTGCTGATATGATTCAGCAGCTGTGTTAATGTGAGTGTGCTGGCGTGCGCTGCTCTGTCCAGCCCATTTTGTTTACAGTGCGCCACCTGTGCATGTTGTGGACCATGCGCTCAAAAATATAAATGCTGAATGGTACTGACTCGACCCTGAGGAAAACAGCTGTAGAAACGTAGGGGTAAGAGAATGAATTCTAACGGCTAGAGGTTTTCCTGATCCTGTTAATCCTTATGGAAGGTGAGTTTAGACACGGCCATTCACCATTTTCACACTATTGTGCCGATCCTAATCAAACTGCGCTGGTTTTACATTGTTCTTTTTCATCAAGTTCCAGCAACCGTTAACCAGGCTGAATTAGAACAGTTGTTCGGTCGGCTCATACGCTCAGGCCTGCTCTAACCTGATTCTAGGTTCACCTACCTCTGTCATTGCCACTAGCATACTGGAGAGGCTGCTCTTATCGATGCTGAAAAGCTCTGACCTCCTCCTGTTGAGTTGGAGGATCTGGCCCTTGGGGCCCCGCTGGCTGCAGCGGACACCCTGGGCGGCCCTGGCAACCTGCCAGAAAAAACACAGCGGGTGGAGGAAAAGCGTGAACACACAAGAGCACAAAAAAAAAGTCTAGCAGGTAGTGTGTGTATGTTGTGCTGAAAGGACCATTATGTCTCTCTTGGGACATTGCATAACACACACACCACACACACACACCACACACACACACACACACACACACACACACACACACCACACACACACACACACACACACACAACACACACACACACACACACACACACACACACACACACACACACACACACACACACACACACACACACACACAGCTAGTGTTATGCTGAAAGAACCACATGTATTCTCAGGGACACACACAAGAGAATACACACTTCAGCATCTGTGGACAAATTGTCTAATGTGGATGTTTACTTCTGATGCCACAGCTGGAGCGCAGTCATAAGTCTCAGAGGGGAGAGGCCATAGGCTCATTATTCCATTAGAGACTCGTTAAAGCATGCTAACGGATCTCACAGTCCACTACACTGACACACAGGGCAAGGTCTTCTCAGTACTGCACCCAAACAACCTCCTGATTGGTTAAACACTGAGATTAACCAATCAGCATGGCTAAAAGGCTCAGTGTAACACGCACGGAATGCACCCACAGTKCTTGAGTCAAGCTGYACACTTCAATGRATCTGGCGAGGTAACTGCCTTGGGCATAAATAAATTGATGGTCATCATCGACGGTCCTTTTCTGGGAACTTTTACTTTGATTTGAATGTTTTATCAGTGAGATAATTGACCTGGAAAATATGTTGCTGACHTCCAACTTTGCAGATGGACTCGTTGACCGTTACGAGGAAGTGAAATCTATACAAATCTGCCTTTGTCCTGGAAAAACATCATCACATCTCAAAGAAAATGATCTAATCACATGACCATTACAATATATCTCTATGAAGTTCATACAGTTTTGATTACCGGTCCGCAAAACACACAAAACCTTCATTCACATCCCCAAACACACAGACAAACCATCCAGCCTCTTTAGAGGATACAGAAAAAACATCGGTTTCAGAAGAGAGACAAAATTAAGGAAAGAGAGAGAGAGAGAGAGAGAGAGAGAGAAAGATGAGAGAAGAAACACGAGAGAGAGAGAGAGCAGAGAGAAGAGAGAAGAGAGAGAGAAGAGAAGAAAAGACAGAAAGAAAGAGAGGACAGACATAGAAGGAGAGGAGAGAGAAGAGAGTGAAGAGTGAAGCAGAAGAGAGAGAAAAGAGAGAGAGAGAGAGACGAAGAGAGCGAGAAGAGAGCGAGAGAAGCGATCGAGAGAGGGAGAGAGAGAGAGAGAGAGAGAGAGAGAAGAGAGAGAGAGAGAGAGAGAGCAGGAGAAGAGAGAGAGAGAGAGAGAGAGAGAGAGAGAAGAGAGAGAAGAAGAGAAGAGAGAGAGAGAGAGAACAGAAGAGAGAGAGAAGAGAGAGAGAAGAGAAGAGAAGAGAGAGAGAGAGAGAGAGAGAAACAGAAGAGGTAGAGAGAGAGAAGAACAGCAGAGGTGAGACGAGAGGAGAGAGATGAGAGAAGAGAAGAGAGAATAGAGAGAGATAGAGAGAGAAGAGAAGAGAGAGAGAGAGAGAGAGAAGAGAGAGAACCTGGTAACAGCAGTAACTGCTCGTGTTGTCATGAAAATGCTAAAGCCCAGTTTCCCCAGTGGATTCCATCATCTAAACTACCCACTATCCAAACACAACACACTGGCCCTTTAAAAACTGACACTCCGAAAGCTTGGCAATTAAAGGGAGATGGAGTTTAATTAGCATCGTAAACCCTGGACAAAGAGACTGAACAACAGCGCATAAACCTGTCACAGAAGCAGACTGAGAAGCTTGAGACTAGATGCAATTGTGAATAATCTAAGGTCAAAACAACACAACCAGAAATTAACACTGGCCCTCGTAATGCATCTTAGGAAATGACTCATTAAGTCCAAATGACAACCATCCCTTTATTATCACCACTCTACAGTAGGCTCTTCAAAAGTAGTGCACTATATATGACTAGTTCATTTAGATGCAACCTCTCTCTCTCCTACTGAATTGAAACAATTAGAGCGAGACATCATCTGTTTATAGAAACACTGACTGTGTGTGGTCAACAGACATAAAAACACACATCCGAATTCGTCTCCATAACTACTATCGGCTAAAATTGTAGTGCAGAAATCATACTGTACGAGTAACGTGTACCTTTTGCTTTCTGTTGCAGAGTAAAAAAAGCCAATAGCAATGCAACGCAACAATGGACTGTCGCAACGAGTCAATCCAGACTCATGTATATTGATGAACCACCGAACTCCTTCTTTGTACGTAGGAGTCCCTTAACTCGTCTTCAACCCAAGGATCAATCATACTCAAGCCGTCTGGTCCCAACGCACCCTACAATGTCTCGCGTCCAGAATAGGATCTGGTGTTCTAGACATCATTGGCTGGAAAAACGACGGATGTAAAATAAAAACCAGTATGTAGATATGCTAGAAAGCTCCATCACTTGGTAATGATACACTTTCATCACCTGTCAAACATATTTCACCACATCCTGCCACCAATGGCATCATACAACAATAATAACATTCTACTAAATATAAATCCTTCATTTCCGGATGGCTAACCAAATGTATTATGTCCCTCCTCTGCCTGTGTTCCAAATGCACCCTATCCTATTTGTGAACTGTTCTACCAGTGCCATTGATGCCACCGGGTCTCCAGCACTCAGTTCTATTTTTAAACGGAAGAGGGAGAGGTGCCTGACAACATATTCTCCTTATTGTTTCAAGGCTAGAGGAAACGCTTCCAAACGACAGGTGGTCTCTTCCTCACTGCAAAACACCAAAAAAAAATAGGAAAAGGACAGATAACAGGACTCAATACACACATGTACAAACACACCAACCACAAACACCCACCAGCGAAAGGCCACCTGGAGACCCGTGAGCTGATAAGCAGACTTCATGAGTGCATGTGTGTAAATGTCAAACTAGTATGTCAAATAATAACCAGCAGGAGGGATGGGGGGGCAGAGAGAGAGAGAGAGATGAGAGAAGAGCGAGAGAGAGAGAGAGAGAGAGAAGAGAGCGAGAGCGAGGACGACGAACGAGAGAAGAAGAAAAGAGAGAGAGCCGGACGAAGCAGAGAGAGAGAAGAGAGAGACGAGAGAGAAAAGAGAGAGGAAGGAAGAGAGAGAGAGAA
>NW_019944404.1:69515-74181 GCF_002910315.2 Salvelinus sp. IW2-2015 | reverse complement strand
GTATTTATCTCAGCTCAGCTCAGCCTTGTGCACTACATCTGGTAAAGCTTTTCCATTATATTATGTATTATGAAATACTTCTTATAGGAGATGCTCTTTCCTAAGTACTGTGATACAATCAGCACCGGCAATAACGCTGCACCTACTTCAGGAACAGAGATGGCCCGCAGCCCTCGCAGAAAGGAGCAGAGATGGCCCCAGCTCCAGAAGGAGGGCAGTCCCCCTCAGAAAGGAGCAGAGAGTTGGCCCCAGCCCTCCAGACAGGAGCAGAGATGGCCCAGGCCTTAGAGAAGCAGGAGGCACCAGAAAGGTAGCAGATATGGCCCCAGCCCTACCAGAGAAGGAGCAGAGATGGCCCCAGCCTCCAGAAAGGAGCAGAGATGCGCCCAGCTCCAGAGCATGAGCAGATGGCCCCAGCCTCCAGAAGGAGCAGGATTGCGCCCCAGCTCCCTCCTGAAAAGGCAGCAGAGATGGCCCAGCCCTCAGAAAGGAGCCAGAGATGGCCCCAGCCCTGCGCTGAAAGGAGCAGAGATGGCCCAGCCTCCTGAAAGGAGCAAGAGATGGCACCAACCCTTCCTTGAAAGGAGCATAGATGGCCCAGCCCTCCTTGAAAGGAGCAGAGAGATGCGCCAGCCCTCCTGAAAGGAGCAAGCGAATGGCGCACAAGCCCTCCAAAAGGAGCAGAGATGGGCCCCAGCCCTCCAGAAAGGGAGCAGAGATGGCCCCAGCCCTCCTGAAAGGCAGCAGAGGACACTCAAGAGCGAAGGCCAGCCCTCAGAAAGGACCCGCGAGTATGGCGCCCAGCCTAAGGCGACCATGGCCACTCAGAACGGAGCAGAGAGGCAACCAGCCCTCCAGAAAGGAGCGAGAGTGGCAACCAGCACTCCAGAAAGGAGCAGAGATGACACCAGCCCCTCCAGAAAGGAGCAGAGATGGCCCAGCCTCCTGAAGCGAGCAGAGATGGCCAGCCCTCCTGAAGGAAGCAGAGATGGCCCCAGCCCTCTGAAAGGAGCTAGAGATGGCCCCAGCCCTCCTGGAAGGAAGCAGGAGATGGCACCCCCTCCAGAAAGGAGCAGGAGATGGCCCCAGCCCCCAGAAAAGAGCACAGACGATGGCTCCGCCTCCTGAAAGGAGCAGAGATGGCCCAGCCCTCCTGAAAGGAGCAAGAGATGGCCCAGCCCTCCAGAAAGGAGCAGAGATGGCCCCAGCCTCCAGAAGGAGCAGAGATGGCCCCACGCCCTCCAGACGGAGCAGAGATGGCCCCAGCCCTCCAGACAGGAGCAGAGATGGCACAGCCCTCCAAGGAGGAAGATGGCACAGCCTCCAAGAAGGGCAAGATGCTCAGCAGCCCTAGAAAACAGGATGCCACACCGGAAAGTGAGCAGAGATGGCACCAGCCCTCCAGAATGGAGCAGGGATGGCACAGCCTCCAGAAAGGAGCAGAGATTTGGCACCAGCCCTCCAGAAAGGAGCAGAGATGGCACCCAGCCCTCCAGAAAGGGAGCAGGAGATTCACGCAAGCCCTCCAGAAAGGAGCAGAGATGGCACCATGCCTCCAGAAAGGAGCAGAAGATGGCCCCCCTTCAGAAAGGAGCAGAGATGGCAACCCCCTTTCAGAAAGGAGCGAGAGATGCCGCTCCGAACGAGATGCACGCGTCCTAGAAGCAGCGAGGCCAGCCCCCAAGGAGCAGAGGATGGCCCCAGCCCTCCAGAAACGGAGCAGAGATGGCCCCAGCCCCTCCGAACGGAGCAGAGATGGCACCAGCCCTCCAGAAGGAGCAGAGATGGGGAGGCGCCACCAGCCCTCCAGACAGAGCAGAGAGTGCACCAGCCCTCCAACAGGAGCAAGATGGCACCAAGCCTTCCAGAAGAGGCAGGACCGAGTGCACGCAGCCCTCCAGAAAGAGAGAGGCACAGCTTCCAAGGCAGAGATGCACCAGCCTCAGAAGGGGCAGAGATGGCACCAGCCCTCCAGAAGGAGCAGAGATGGACCCAGCCCTCCAGAAAGTGGAGCAGAGATGGCGACAGCTCCAGAAAACAGATTGCACCGCCCTCCAGAAAGGAGCAGAGATGGCCCCAGCCCTCCTTCTGAAAAGGAGCAGAGGAGGGCCCGAGCGCCTCCTGGAAAGAAGCAGAAGATAGCCCCAGACCCTCCTGAAAGGAGCAGAGATTGGCCAGCCCCTCCAGAAAGGAGCAGAGATGGCACCAGCCCTCCTAGAAAGGAGCAGAGATGGCCCCAGCCCTCCAGAAAGGAGCAGATGGCTCCAGCCCTCCAGAAAGGAGCAGAGATGGCACCAAGCCCGTCCAGAACCGAGCAGGAGATGGGCACCAGCCCTCCAGAACGGAGCAAGGTGCACCAGCCCTCCAGAACGGAGCAGAGATGCACCAGTATATATATATATATATATAATATATAAAATACTATAATACTGAGCTGAGATAAATTCTCGTCAACAACATTTTTTTGTCAGCATGGAAACACAGCAGAATGTCTCAAAGACGAATTAAAGACATTACACCCATAAGTGTATTTCAGTACAGATGTTGTTATAATAATAGTGTAAAGTTTGATAGTTTAATATAGCGTCTGACTTGTAAATCAGAGGATCAATGTTCTCAGTAATGTGCTGCTTTTATGTTTTTTAATGTATAACACGTGTGCCTTTATTTGGCGGCCGCACATCCTTTAAACAACTTAAATGTTTCATCAGACGAACAAGACCTGTGTCCCAAACGGCAACCCCTTCCCGAGGATTCCCTTCGTTAGGCCCCTTGTCAAATGTAGTACGGAATAGACTGAAAGTTATATCTGGTTTCATCACCTCAGACATTCTTTATTTTGTGTTTTGGCTTCTTCTCTGAGAGGTTGGAAAAGCTTGACATTTGCATTTTTTTTTTTTTGTGATCTGGCAACCGGCCAGAGGGAGCAGGTGTTTTGAAAGAGAGAATGAGCGAGAGAGAGTGAGAAAGAGAGAGAGAGAGAAAGAGATAGAGACAGAGGGAGGGAATGAAAGAGTGAAAAAGAGAGAGAGCTTCCCTATCAAATCTAAAAATGTCAAACAGAAAACCGAAGAAAATTAACAATGACAAATGGTTTGATGAAGAATGCAAAAACCTAAGATTTTTTTTTGAAACTTATCCAACCAAAAACATAGAGACCCAGAAAACCTGAGTCTATGCCTTCACTATGGTGAATCATTAAAACAATACAGAAATACACTACGGAAAAAGAATGAACAGCACGTCAGAAATCAGCTCAATGTAATTGAAGAATCCATAGACTCCAACCACTTCTGGAAAAATTGGAAACACTAAACAAACAACAACACAGAGAGTTATCTATCGAAAATAGAGTTGTATTGTATGGGTAAACCACTTCTCCAATCTTTTTGGCCCTATAACATAGAACAAACAGCAAAAACATATACAGTGGGGAGAACAAGTATTTGATACACTGCCGATTTTGCAGGTTTACTTAAAAATCATACAATGTGATTTTCTGGATTTTTTATTTAGATTCCGTCTCTCAAAGTTGAAGTGTACCTATGATAAAAATTACAGACCTCTACATGCTTTGTAAGTAGGAAAACCTGCAGTGTATCAAATACTTGTTCTCCCCACTGTAGATGATCAAATACAAATCTTAGAATCAACTATCAAAGACTACCAGAACCCATTTGTCACGCCCTGGCCTTAGTATTCTTTGTTTTCTTTATTATTTTAGTTAGGTCAGGGTGTGACATGGGGTATGTTTGTGTTTTGGGTGTTTATTATGGTAAAGGGGGTGTTGGTTTTAGTGTATGGGTTTGTGTGGAGTGTATGTGTCTAGTATTGTGTATGGTTGAGTGTAGGTGTTTAGGAAAGTCTATGGTTGCCTGATTTGGTTCTCAATCAGAGACAGCTGGTTATTGTTGTCTCTGATTGGGAGCCATATTTAAGGTAGCCATAGGCTTTAGATGTTTGTGGGTAATTGTCTATGTTGAACGTTTGTAGCCTGTGTGTGTGCACTTTCGTTTGTAGCTTCACGTTTGTTGTTTTGTTTAGTTTGTATAAGTGTTTCGTTTCGTGTTCATCTTCGTCATTAAAATAAAGAGAAGATGTATTCATATCCCGCTGCGCCTTGGTCCGTCTCTCCACACGATCGTGACACCATTGGATTCTCCAATTACATTGAATGAACTACAGGACAAAATAAAAACCCTCCCACCCAAAAAGGCCTGTGGGGTTGATCGTATCCTCGATGAAATGATCAAATGTACAGACAACAAATTCCAATTGGCTATACTAAAACTCTAACATCATCCTCAGCTCTGGCATCTTCCCCAATATTTGGAACCAAGGACTGATCACCCCAATCCACAAAGGTGGAGAACATTTGACCCCAATAACTACTGTGGGATATGCGTCTACAGCAACCTTGGGAAAATCATCTGCATTAGCATTAACAGCAGACTCATACATTTCCTCAGTGAAAAAAATGTACTGAGCAAATGTCAAATTGTCTATTTACGAAATGACGTATTCACCCTGACACCCTAATTGACAAACAAATAAACCAAAACAAATGCGAAGTCTTCTCATGCTTTGCATGACGAGAAAACAAATAGATAATTATTTGACACACTGGAAAGAATTAACAAAAAAACAGAGTGAACTAGAATGCTAT
>NW_019944404.1:61654-64233 GCF_002910315.2 Salvelinus sp. IW2-2015 | reverse complement strand
TTGGTTGTATGATTTATTTCACCTTCGGTTTGGGTTAATGTTAACAAGATTAGTTCTGAAGAGAGAGAGGAGAGAGAGAGATGGTACCGGGATAGGCAGACGAGAGGATCGGAAGTGTGGAGGCTATTTATCACAGGGGAAGAGAGAGGTACCGATTACCGATCGTCATGTGGAGGCTATATACAGAGATGACAGAGAGGAGAGTATTGTTGATGATCCTGGACTAATGTACAGAACTTCAGTGAGCAATAAGCCCTTTGGCAGAGTGAGACACATAGGCAGTGTGGCCCGGCGCGTAGCAAGCACAGCTGGCTCTCCCAAGCCGAGGAATAATGATCAAGGCTATGATTGTCTACTCTGCGAGGTCGTATATACGGGCTCGACAAAATGAGGTGGAAACTGAGCTGCACTTCCTAACCTCCTGCCAAATGTATGACCATATTAGAGACACATATTTCCCTCAGATTACACAGATCCACAAGGATATTAGAAAACAAACCCAATATTGATAAAACTCCCAAATCTATCGGGTGAAATACCACAGTTGTGCCATCCACAGCAGCAAGATTTGTGACCGTTGCCACCAAGAAAAGGCGCACCAGTGAAGAACAAAACCATTGTAAATACAACCCATATTTATGATTTATATTTCCCTTTTGTATTTTAACCATTGCAACATCGTTACAACACCGCGTGTTCTACATCATTATAAATGATGACATATAAATGACTTTTGAAGAATGTATGTTGCTCGCATTGGTGCTTCACACCTGCATTGCTTGCCTGTTTTGGGGTTTAGACTGGGTTTCTGTACAGCACTTTGAGATATCAGCTGATTTAAGAAGGGCTATATAAGAGAGAGAGAGAGAGAGTTTGTTTGATGATCTGACTATGTACAGACTCAGTGAGCATAGCCTTGCTATTGAGAAAGGCCGCCGCAGGCAGACCTGGCTCTCAAGAGAAGACAGGCTATGTGCTCACTGCTCACAAAATGAGGTGGAAACTGAGCTGCACTTCCTAACCTCCTGCCAAATGTATGACCATATTAGAGACACATATTTCCCTCAGATTACACAGATCCACAAAGAATTAGAAAACAAACCCAATATTGATAAACTCCCAAATMTACTGGGTGAAATACCACAGTGTGCCATCACAGCAGCAAGATTTGTGACCTGTTGCCACAAGAAAAGGGCGACCAGTGAAGAACAAACACCATTGTAAATACAACCCATATTTATGTTTATATATTTTCCCTTTTTTGTATTTTAACCATTTGCACATCGTTACAACACCGTGTATATATACATAATATGACATAATGACATTTGAAATGTAATGTTGGGCTCGATTGGTGCTTCTACACCTGCATTGCTTGCTGTTTGGGGTTTTAGACTGGGTTTCTGTACAGCACTTTGAGATATCAGCTGATGTAAGAAGGGCTATATAAATACATTTGATTTGATATCAAAGAACAAACAGCAAAAACATCTATATGACAATTTATAAATCTTAGAATCAGCTGTTAAAGACTACCARAACACATTGGATTCTCCAATTACATTGGATGAGCTACAGGACAAAATACAAACCCTTCAACCCAAAAAAAGCCTGTGTTGTTGATCAAATCAAATCAAATGTTATTTGTTATATGCGCCGAATACAACAGGTKTAGACCTTACAGTGAAATGCTTACTTACAARCCCTTAACCAACAATACAGTTCAAGAAATAAAAGTTAAGAAAATATTTTCTAAATAAACTAAAGTAAAAAATGTAATTAAAAGTAACACAATAAAAGTCTATATTCAGGGGGTACCGGTACCGAGTCAGTGTGAGGGGTACAGTTTAGTTGAGGTAATTTGTACATGTAGGTAGGGGTGAAGTGACTATGCATTAATAATAAACAGCGAGTAGCAGCAGAATAAAAACAAAGGGGGGGGTGTCACCCCATAATGACAAAGTGAAAACAGGTTTTTGAAATTTTTGCTGTATTACAGAAATACCATATTTCCTCTTTAAATTCCTCTTTAAATCTGTGTATTCCTCCATAGCTCAGCTGTTCTGAGTCTGCACAACACTGCCAGGACCTAGGATCAAGAGAGACACTTAAGTGTTTTAGTACTAAATCTCTTGACACRATGATGAAAATAATCATGGCCTCTAAACCTTCAAGCTGCATACTGGACCCTATTCCAACTAAACTACTGAAAGAGCTGCTTCCTGTGCTTGGCCCTCCTATGTTGAAAATAATAAAYGGCWCTCTATCCACCGGATGTGTATCAAACTCATTAAAAGTGGCAGTAATAAAGCCTCTCTTGAAAAAGCCAAACCTTGACCCAGAAAATATAAAAACCTATCGGCCTATATCGAATCTTCCATTCCTCTCAAAAAAAATTGAAAAAGCTGTTGCGCAGCAACTCACTACCTTCCTGAAATCCTTCCTAGAATCCTGACTAGAACCCCAAAATTTGATCATAGCTTTGGGTAAGGGGTTTTTAGGCAGGTAAAACTGAAATTCAGGCCCTTGCAATTAACAGGAAGCCCAGGGTAGAGAGGCTAACAACTGGGAGTAATATG
>NW_019944404.1:58341-60452 GCF_002910315.2 Salvelinus sp. IW2-2015 | reverse complement strand
AATGATCGGCTATGAAAAGCCAACTGACATTTACTCCTGAGGTGCTGACTTGCTGCACCCTCAACAACCACTGTGATTATTATTATTTGACCATGCTGGTCATTTATGAACATTTGAACATCTTGGCCATGTTCTGTTATAATCTCCACCCGGCACAGCCAGAAGAGGACTGGCCACCCCTCATAGCCTGGTTCCTCACTATGTTTCTTCCTAGGTTTTGGCCTTTCTAGGGAGTTTTTCCTAGCCACCGTGCTTCTACACCTGCATTGCTTGCTGTTTGGGGATTTAGGCTGAGTACAGCACTTTGAGATATCAGCTGATGTAAGAAGGGCTATATAAATACATTTGATTTGATTTGATATTTACATAAGTATTCAGACCCTTTACTATGAGACTCGAAATTGAACTCAATTGCATCCTGTTTCCATTGATCATCCTTGAGATGTTTCTACAAATTGATTGGAGTCCACCTGTGGTAAATTCAATTGATTGGACATGATATGGAAAGGTACACTCCTGTCTATATAAGGTCCCACAGTTGACAGTGTATGTCAGAGCAAAAACCAAGCCACGAGGTCGACGGATTTGTCCGTAGAGCTCCGAGACAGGATTGTGTCAAGGCAAAAGCGATGCCCAGACCTTCCATCACAAAGCCCTAACCTGCAAGGAAATTAACCTAGAGAAGAGTCCCCTTATTAAAGGGTTAAGGTTAGGGTTTTGAGTTAGGTTAAAGTGTTAAGGTTAGGGTTAGGTTAAAGGGTTAGGGTTGGGGTTAGGGTTAGTTAAAGGGTTAGGGGAAGGGTTAGGGTTAGGGTTAGGGTTAGTTAAAGGGTTAGGTTTAGTAGATAGATAAAGGGTTAGGGTTAGGCCAATGTAATGTAACCTAACTTAAAGTAACATATCATACTAAATGGAGTGGCATGGATTTTAGTCAAATATAATACATTTTTCTCTGAGACCAGGCTGAGCTACTGCAAAATATAGTTAGGGTTAGGGTTACATGTAGCTCTCTACACTCCAACACTGGCCGTTAGTTGCCTGTTGAGAGGCTGTAAATCTATGAGAGGAGAGGAAACTACAGCGCTGCGGGGGACCAGGATGTATCAGAGAGAGTTAGAACCCAGAAGGCCTTGAGGCTCTGTTCCCATGGAGATAGAAGGTTCCTGTTCCATGTCTGTTCTGTGTTTGTTAGACTTCACACAGTAGCCTGCTACTACCCTGGATAGTGGACAGTTTGTGGTTAGAAAAGTCTGCTACTGTCAAATCAGTCTTCTTAGAACTGCCAGTGTTCTAGAATCTGCCAGTGTTCTAGAATCTGCCAGTGTTCTAGAATCTGCCAGTGTTCTAGAATCTGCCAGTGTTCCATCACAGCTGGTCCTTTTAAACACTGTTGTGGTAATCCAGTCCGGTCTCCAGACCACATATTGAGTGTCTCAGTGTCGGACAATGAGGACTCCTAATATCTTCCAGAGACCGGTGGAGTAAAAAAAAAAGATTTTGTATTGTCATATACTGTACACATTAACATCTCCCATTCAGTCAGTACATAAAACCGCTTCACCATGTCAAATATCCACACTCCTTTCATGACACATTCATTTCCTATTGAAACATGGCCTTCCTACATTACTGTCCTTTACTTACATTCAATATCCTCAAACTTTGACTTGTTAGAATTTCCTTGCTAGAGAAGAGTGGGGGAAATAGTTTGAAAGTTGCTTGCTCACTATTAGTAAGGGGAGACCGGGGTAGTTGTAACATATTCTGCATTTTTATCTATTGTAGACCTGTTTCGGTTAGCCCCGTAGAGTCGATTGATGCAGCGGTGCGTCAATCTAAGTAAGATAATAAACAAATCCACATCAATATCTGTCAGTTTAACCTAGAGATATCTGGGGGGTTTCTCGCACTTCCGCACCTGGGGTGAAAGGTGACAGAGTTAGAGTGGTGTTTGACAGACCAGGAGACATCCCATCTGAGGTGAAAGGTGACAGAGCTAGAGCAGTGTTGGTCAGACCAGGAGACATCCCATCTGAAGTGAAAGGTGACAGAGATAGAGCAGTGTTGGTCAGACCAGGAGACATCCCATCTGAGGTGAAAGGTGACAGAGA
>NW_019944404.1:39411-58328 GCF_002910315.2 Salvelinus sp. IW2-2015 | reverse complement strand
GTCAGACCAGGAGACATCCCATCTGAGGTGAAAGGAGACAGAGTTAGAGTGGTGTTTGACAGACCAGGAGACATCCCATCTGAGGTGAAAGGTGACAGTTAGAGAGGTGTTTACCAGACCAGGAGACATCCCATCTGAGGTGAAAGGTGACAGAGCCAGAGAGGTGTTTGACAGACCAGGAGATTTTGAAGTGTTTGACAGACCAATAGTGATTTTGAATAGACAAACAGTAGTAAATGTCTCAGTTTTCAATAGTAATTAAAAATAGTTTATATAGGAAATTAAATCTGCATCTCACCAGTAGAAACGGGCCAGCTACATTTCCTGGTTGTAAGCAAACTACAATATTCCGAATTCATTGCGATTTCACGACATGGAGGACCACCCCATCGAAGTGTAAAAATATCAAAATGTCTGTGTTTGTAGCCAGTACTTTCAGACAGAAGATTTCAAAACGGAATTGAAGTCTCAACTGATGGAGTTACCATGTCGTCGAAAGTTGAAAAGTGATGCTGTTCCATCGATTTTCCCCTTCACTTCAAAGAGGAAGGCATCCGATCAGCAGAAAAGAGGACGAGCTGAGTTAAGGGTAGCTAATGTTACCTAGCTAACTAGCTAGCTAGAAAACGACATTTATTTATCTAAACCAAAATCTAGCTAGCTTTCATAATAAGCTGGCTTGACATTCCATATCAATGAAATTATCGAGCTGCTATCTGGCAATGTGATTTGTAACTTTGCAAGCTAACATTAGCTTTGTTAGGTTACATTAGCTAACCGTTAGATAGCTAGCTAACAAACTAGCTAACTACCTACCACAGAGGCTAATGTGACTATACAGTGCATTCTTAAAGTATTCAGATCCTTTGACTGTTATTTACTTTACAACCTTATTCTAAAATGTATTAAATTGTTTTCTTCCCTCATCAATTTACACACAATAAAAAAATCAGAAATAAAAAACAGAAATATTGACATAAGTATTCAGACCCTTTACTCAGTACATTGTTGAAACCCTTTTGGCAGCGACTACAGCCTCGAGTCTTCTTGGGTATGACGCTACAAGCTTTTATTTGGGGAGTTTCTCCCATTGTTCTCTGCAGATCCTCTCAAGCTCTGTCAGGTTGGATAGGAAGCATCGCTGCACAGCTATTTTCAGGGCTCTCCATCGGGTTTAAGTCCAGGCTCTGGCTGGACCACTCCAGGACATTCAGAGACTTCTCCCAGAGCCACTCCTGCGTTGTCTTGGCTGTGTGCTTAGGGTCGTTGTCCTGTTGGAAGGTGAACCTTCACCCCCAGTCTGAGGTCCCGAGTGCTCTGGAGCAGGTTTTCATCAAGGATCTCTCTGTACTTTGCTCCGTTCATCTTTGCCTTGATCCTGACTAGTCCCCCAGTCCCTGCCGCTGAAAAACATCCCCACAGCATGATGCTGCCACCACCATGCTTCACCGTAAAGATGGTGCCAGGTTTCCTCCAGACAAACACTTGACATTCAGGCCGAAGAGTTCATTCTTGGTTTTATCAGAACAGAGAATCTTGTTTCTCATAGTCTGAGAGTCCTTTAGGTGCCTTTTGGCAAACTCTAAGCGGGCTGTCGTGTACCTTTTACTGAGGAGTGGCTTCTGTCTGGCCACTCTACAATAAAGGCCTGATTGGTGGAGTGCTGCAGAGATGGTTGTCCTTCTGRAAGGTTCTCCCATCTCCACTGAGGAACTCTGGAGCTCTGTCAGAGTGACCATCGGGGTTCTTGGTCAACTCCCTGACCAAGGCCCTTCTCCCCCGATTGCTTAGTTTGGCTGGGCGGCCAGCTCTAGGAAGAGTCTTGGTGGTTCCAAACGTCTTCCATTTAAGAATGATGGAGGCCACTGTGTTCTTGGGGACCTTCAATGCTGTGGAAATGTTTTGGTACCCTTCCCCAGATCTGTGCCTCGACACAATCCTGTCTCGGAGCTCTACGTACAAATCCRTCGACCTCGTGGCTTGGTTTTTGCTCTGACATACACTGTCAACTGTGGGACCTTATATAGACAGGAGTGTACCTTTCCAAATCATGTCCAATCAATTGAATTTCCCACAGGTGGACTCCAATCAAGTTGTAGAAACATCTCAAGGATGATCAATGGAAACAGTCTCATAACAAAGTGTCTCATAACAAAGGGTCTGAATACTTATGTAAATAAGGTATTTCTGTTTTTAAGTTTTATTAAATTAGCAAAAATTCTTAAAACTTGTTTTCACTTTGTCATTATGGGATATTGTGTGTAGATTAATGATGAAAAAAATGTAATTCAATCCATTTTAGAATAAGGCTGTAACATAACAAAATGTGTAAAAAGTCAAAGGGTCTATATAATATATAATATAATATATAATATAATATATAATATAATATATAATATAATATATAATATAATATATAATATAATATATAATACTTTCCAAGTGGACGTCACCTTCTAAATGTAAAACGCTTTCCAAGATGAGTAAATAAACACACTGGAGCATCCTGTAACGATTGGCTTCCTCTTCTGATGAGGAATAAGAAGGATCGGACCAAAATGCAGCRTGGTCCATGTTACTTTAATATAACAGAACACGAAAAAAAGACAAAAATAACAARGTGAATGACAACGAAAACCGAAACAGTCCTGAATGGTGAAACAAGCACAAAAACAGGAAACAACTACCCACAAACACAGGTGAGAACAGGCTACCTAAGTATGGTTCTCAATCAGAGACAACGATAGACAGCTGCCTCTGATTGAGAACCATACCAGGCCAAACACAGAGAAATACAACACAAGGACAACATAGAACACCAGACATAGAATGCCCACCCAAACTCACGCCCTGACCAACCAAAACAGAGACATAAAAAGGATCTCTAAGGTCAGGGCGTGACACATACAGTAAACATGTCTAGTTGTCAAAGTTGGTGTGTTTACAAGTAGGCTATAACTTCTACAGTAGTTATTGTATTATGGAGGCTCATTTGATTGTTCATGCAAAGCTTGATGTCTAAATATATTAGTAACGAGGGCATGGTAACGAGGGCATGGTGACGAGGGCATGGTGACGAGGGCATGGTGACGAGGGCATGGTGTGGGTGACTGACTGGTGTCTGTTGGGGGTTGGTGTGTAGGTTAGTATGCCCAATACACTAAACTGTCTACAAGATAAGTGCTCCTGAAACTTTTCACACTCTTGCAGTCAGTTCTTTAGCATGGGGGAGAGGGGCTGTCTTCTGGTCTATTCACTCCATTGTTGGCAGTGCTTGTCTACTCAACAGCACAACTGTAGGTGCTCATACACAACAATACACGATTAGACTGTCTACAAGTCAAGCCCCCCCTCAAACTGTTCACATCTTTGCTAACAGCCCATCTCAATGCGCCATTGACTCTGAGTGTAAGAAATCACATGCCAGTCTACTGTACCCTTTTTCCAGGTGACTTGCAGTACAAACACATCTTCTGCAAGAGATTGAAGTAGTGGGTAAAGTGTACAAGAGGCTTGTCCACCTGGCTGTGGAGTGCAGAAAGGACCAGACAAGCAGCCAGAGTCACAGCCCCCCCAAACCCAGCATCCCTGCCGCCATCGTCACAGCGCCAAAGCTTGCTAAACCAGCTGCCATTACCCAACACAAGAAGATGTTGACCAGCTGAGGAACATTCTGGAACCTGCCTGGAACATTCAACCAACACAACGTTCCTAATCAGTTAGACTGATGCTGTAGTATAATATAGAATGTCTAGTGCTGCATTGTGGTCTAAATATCGCTAGCTGTTGTACGTGTTTACAGTATATAACGGTGTTAGCTGTTGTACGTGTTTACAGTATATAATGGTGTTAGCTGTTGTAATGTTTACAGTATATAACGGTGTTTAGTGTTGTACGATGTTTTACAGTATATAATGGTGTTAGCTGTTGTATCGTGTTTACAGTATATAATGGTGTTAGCTGTTGTACGTGTTTACAGTATATAATGGTGTTAGCTGTTGTACGTGTTTACAGTATATAATGGTGTTAGCTGTTGTACGTGTTTACAGTATATAAGGTGTTAGCTGTTGTACGTGTTTACAGTATATAATGGTGTTAGCTTTGTACGTTTACAGTATATAAGTTTAGTGTTGTCGTGTTTACAGTATATAATGGTGTTAGCTGTTGTACGTGTTTACAGTATATAATGGTTGTTAGCTGTTGTAGTGTTTACAGTATATAATGGTGTTAGCTGTTGTACGTGTTTACAGTATATAATGGTGTTAGCTGTTGTACTGTTTACAGTATATAATGGTGTTAGCTGTTGTACGTGTTTACAGTAATAATGTGGTTAGCTGTTGTACTGTTTACAGTATATAATGGTGTTAGCTGTTGTATGTGTTTACAGTATATAATGGTGTTAGCTGTTGTACGTGTTTACAGTATAAATGGTGTTAGCTGTTGTACGTGTTTACAGTATATAATGGTGTTAGCTGTTGTACGTGTTTACAGTATATAATGGTGTTAGCTGTTGTATCGTGTTTACAGTATATAATGGTGTTACTGTTGTATGTGTTTACGTATTAATGGTGTTAGCTGTTGTACTGTTTACAGTATATAATGGTGTTAGCTGTTGTATGTGTTACAGTATATAATGGTGTTAGCGTGTGTACGTGTTTACAGTATATAATGGTGTTAGCTGTTGTATTGTTTACAGTATATAATGGTGTTAGCTGTTGTACGTGTTTACAGTATATAATGGTGTTAGCTGTTGTACGTGTTTACAGTATATATGGTGTTAGCTGTTGTACGTGTTTACAGTATATAACGGTGTAGCTGTTGTACGTGTTTACAGTATATAATGGTGTTAGCTGTTGTACGTGTTTTACAGTATATAACGTGTTAGTGTTGTATGTGTTTACAGTATATATTGGTGTTAGCTGTTGTACGTGTTTACAGTATATAAGGTGTTAGCTGTTGTATGTGTTTACAGTATATAATGGTGTAGCTGTTGTACTGTTTACAGTATATAATGGTGTTAGCTGTTGTACGTTTACAGTATATAATGGTGTTAGCTGTTGTATGTGTTTACAGTATATAATGGTGTTAGCTGTTGTATGTGTTACAGTATATAATGGTGTTAGCTGTTGTATGTTTACAGTATATATGGTGTTAGCTGTTGTATGTGTTACAGTATATAATGGTGTTAGCTGTTGTACTGTGTTTACAGTATATAATGGTGTTAGCTGTTGTACGTGTTTACAGTATATATGTGTGTTAGCTGTTGTACGTGTTTACAGTATATAATGGTGTTAGCTGTTGTACGTGTTTACAGTATATAATGGTGTTTAGCTGTTGTATGTGTTTACAGTATATAATGGTGTTAGCTGTTGTATGTGTTTACAGTATATAATGGTGTTAGCTGTTGTAGTGTTTACAGTATATAAGGTGTTAGCTGTTGTATGTGTTTACAGTATATAATGGTGTTAGCTGTTGTACGTGTTTACAGTATAAATGGTGTTAGCTGTTGTACGTGTTTACAGTATATAATGGTGTTAGCTGTTGTACGTGTTTACAGTATATAATGGTGTTACTGTTGTATGTGTTTACAGTATATAATGGTGTTAGCTGTTGTACATGTTACAGTATATAATGGTGTTAGCTGTTGTACGTGTTTACAGTATATAATGGTGTTAGCTGTTGTACGTGTTACAGTATATAAGTGGTTTAGCTGTTGTACGTGTTTCAGTATATAATGTTGTTAGCTGTGTACATGTTAAAGTTATAAACGGTGTTTTTGTATCTTATTTGTGTGACTAAATCATTCAGCTGTTCAGAAACCAATTAAATAAAAATAAATGGTGCCATCTGGTTTGCTTAATAGGATTTGAAAGGATTTATACTTTTGATACTTAAGTATATTTTTTTCGATTACATTTGATACTGAATCATATTTATAACCAAATACGTACTTTTAGACTTTTACTCAAGTAGTATTTTACCGGGTGCATTTTTACTTGAGTCATTTCTATTAAGGTTTCTTGACTTTTACTCAAGTAGGACAATTATGTACGTTTTCCACCACTGGTTATCCAATAGGTTAATTAAATGACGGATAATTGACAGACTGGCAGACTGGAAGACTGGAGAGACTGGACAGACTGGACAGACTGGACAGACTGGACAGACTGGACAGACGGAGAGACTGGAGAGACTGGACAGACTGGACAGACTGGACAGACTGGACAGACTGGACAGACTGGACGACTGGAGACGACGGGACAGACGGACAGACGGACGCAGCCTGGACAGACAGAGGACTAGAGAGACTAAAGAGACTAAAGAGACTAAAAGATGGACAGACTGGACAGACTGGACAGACTGGACAGACTGGACAGGGAGAGACTGGAGAGACTGGAGAGCTGGAAAGACGGGAGAGACTGGAGAGACTGGAGAGACTGGAGAGACGGGAGAGACGGGAGAGACTGGAAGGACTGGACAGACTGGACAGATGGACAGACGGGAGAGACGGGAGAGACGGAGAGACTGGAGAGACTGGAGAGACTGGTCGACTGGAGAGACTGGACAGACTGGACAGACTAGAGAGACTGGACAGACTGGAGAGACTGGACAGACTGGAGAGACTGGAGAGACTGGAGAGACTGGAGAGACTGGAGAGACGGGACAGACTGGAGGACTGACAGACTGGACAGACTGGACAGACTGGACAGACTGGAGAGACTGTATACTATATACTAATGGTTATTAAATAACGGATAATTAAGACAGACTGGAGCGGGTTGACAGACTGGACAGACTGGAGAGACTGGACAGACTGGACAGACTGGACAGACTGGAGAGACTGTATACTATATACTAATAGGTTAATTAAATAACGGATAATTAAGACAGACTGGAGAGACTGGACAGACTGGAGAGACGGGACAGACTGGACAGACTAGAGAGACGGACAGACTGGAGAGACTGTATATATACTAATAGGTTTAATTAAATAACGGATAATTAAGACAGACTGGAGCGGGTTGACAGACTGGAGAGACTGAGAGGGTTGACAGACTGGAGAGACTGTAGCGGGTTGACAGACTGGAGAGACTGGAGCGGGTTGACAGACTGGAGCGGGTTGACAGACTAGAGAGACTGGAGCGGGTTGACAGACTAGAGCGGGTTGACAGACTGGAGCGGGTTGACATGACTGAAGCGGGTGAAGACAGACTGGAGAGACTGGAGCGGGTTGACAGACTAGAGAGACTGGAGCGGGTTGACAGACTAGAGAGACTGGAGCGGGTTGACAGACTAGAGAGACTGGAGCGGGTTGACAGACTAGAGAGCGACGTGAGTAGAGCTGGAGCGGGTTGACAGACTGGAGAGATGGAGCGGGTTGACAGACTAGAGAGACTGGAGCGGGTTGACAGACTAGAGAGACTGGAGTGGGTTGACAGACTAGAGAGACTGGAGCGGGTTGACAGACTAGAGAGACTGGAGAGGGTTGACAGACTAGAGAGACTGGAGCGGGTTGACAGACTGGAGAGACTGGAGCGCGGTTGACAGACTGGAGAGACTGGAGCGGGTTGACAGACTAGAGAGACTGGAGCGGGTTGACAGACTGGAGCGGGTTGACAAGAGATGGAACAGGGTTAGCTGTAAGTCTTTCCAGTAGAGAAGACACAGGTCTGAATAGTGGCTGGTAATGTGACGATGAACACACACACACACACACAACACAACACAACGCACACAACACACACCACACACACACACACACACACACACACACACAACACACACACACACACACACACACACTCTCTCAACCATAGCCCAAGAGAACACACAGAGAGAGAGCTTTGTTAATGTGCCAATCAGGATTTAAGGAATCAATAAGACGTTTTCATTTCCTTCCAGGTACAGGTACAGGGGGATTAGAGAGATGAAAGTAGAGAGGGAGAGAGCAGAGAGATACCAGTAGTTATCAGAACCGGCCCAGGGGAACAAAGACTCTTTGGTGTGCCACCGGGCGTTTCTCTCCTAACAGTACTGTATGTTAAGGACTTTCTCTCCCAGCAGTACTGTATATTAAGACTTTCTCTCCTAACAGTACTGTATATTAAAGGACTTTCTCTCCCCAGCAGTACATATATGTTAAGGACTGTCTCTCCTAACAGTATGTATGTTAAAGGACTTTCTCCCCAGCAGTACTGTATATTAAAGGATTTCTCTCCCAGCAGTACTGATATTAAAGGACTTTCTCTCCCTACAGTACAATATGTTAAAGGACTTTCTCTCCTAACAGTATGTATATTAATTAAAGGGATTTCTCTCCTAACAGTACGTATATAATTAGGACTTTCCTCCTAACAGTACTGTATAATTAGGACTTTTCTCCTCCAGCGTACTGTATATTAATTAAAGGACTTTCTCTCCTAGCAGTATGATATTAAAGGACTTTCTCTCCAGCAGTACTGTATATTAATTAAAGGACTTTCTCTCCCTAACAGTACTGATATATTAATTAAAGGACTTTCTCTCCTAACAGTACTGTATATTAATTAAAGGACTTTCTCTCCCTAACAGTACTGTATATTAATTAAAGGATTTCTCTCCTAACAGTACTGTATATTAATAAAGACTTTCTCTCCTAACAGTACTGTATATTATTTTAAAGGACTTTCTCTCCTAACAGTACTGTATATTAATTAAAGGACTTTCTCTCCCTAACAGTACTGTATATTAATTAAAGGACTTTCTGCTCCTAACAGTACTGTATATTAATTAAAGGACTTTCTCTCCCTAACAGTACTGTATGTTAAAGGACTTTCTCTCCTAACAGTACTGTATTGTTAAAGGACTTTCTCTCCTCTAACAGTACTGGTATATTAATTAAAGGACTTTCTCTCCCTACGAGTACTGTATATTAATTAAAGGCTTTCTCTCCCTAACAGTACTGTATATTAATTAAAGGATTTTCTCTCCTAACAGTACTGTATATTAATTTAAAGGACTTTCTCTCCCTAACAGTACTGTATATTAATTAAAGGACTTTCTCTCCTAACAGTATGTATATTAATTAAAGGCTTTCTCTCCCTAACAGTACTGTTATTAATTAAAGACTTTCTCTCCTAACAGTACTGTATATTAATTAAAGGACTTTCTTCCCTCAAAGTACTGTATATTAATTAAAGGACTTTCTCTCCCTAACAGTACTGGTAGTGTTAAAGGACTTTTCTCTCCCTAACAGTACTGTATTGTTAAAGGACTTTCGTCTCTCCTACACAGTATGTATATTAATTTAAAGGACTTTCTCTCCTAGCATACTGGTATGATTAATAATAAGGACTTTCCTTCCGTCTAACTACTGTATATTTTAATTAAAGGGACCTTTCTCTCCTACATCAGTAGGTATTTAATTAAGGGATTTCTCTCCTAACAGTAACTGGTATATTAATAAAGGACTTTTCCTTCTCCTAACAACTGTAATATTAATGAAAGGACTTTCTCTCCTAACAGTACTGTATATTAATTAAAGGACTTTCTCTCGCCTAGCAGTACTGTATTCTTAATTAAGGACTTTCTCTCCCTAAGTAATGTTATATTAATTAAAGGACTTGTAAACCCTTTAACCTAACTCCTAATTCCTAACCCTAACCCTTTAACCTAACTCCTAACCCTAACCTTAACTATTAACCCTAACCTAACTCCTAACTCTAACTATTAACCCTAACCCCTAAACCCTAACCCCTAACAAAGCAGACAAAGATAATATGTTCATACTAAATGATCAAGACGCAGGATACTTTACATCCTACAATTCATAACCTTAACCCTTAACCCCTAACCCTAACCCCTAACCCCTAACCTAACGTAACATATCCTACTAAAGCAGTCAAAGATGATATGTTCATACTAAATGATCAAGACGCAGGATACTTTACATCCTACAATTCCTACTATATTGTATGACCGCTATTACACTGGTAGGCCAACGTAAAGTAACTTAACGTAAAGTAACATATCGTACTAAAGGGTTAGGGTTAGGCCAACGAAAAGTAACTTAACGTAAAGTAACATATCGTACTAAAWGGAGTGGCACAGTTTCTAGTAAAAGATACATTTTGCTCTGAGACCAGGTTGTGTATCTTGGTAGTAGTTCAACCTAATTCAAATCGTGGCAGACTCCCCTACCCCATCAGACTCCCCTACCCCATCAGACTCCCCTACCCCATCAGACTCCCCTACCCCATCAGACTCCTCTACCCCATCAGACTCCTCTGCTGTTATGCCATGTAGCAGTGTAGCTAACTACTGGAACTACACACTACTTAGAACAAATGGGTGAAGTAGGCAATCATGTCCTTTCCTTGTCTCGGCATCAGACCTAATTAATTCTCATATTGTGTGTGTTTAATAGGCTTCGTTCCACATTCTGTTAACGTAATGACCCCCCCCCCGAGTGAACTGGTCTTGCAATTTGCCGTCTACGAGATGTCAGATTTAGATGTGTGATCGTGTATCAGGAAGTAGTTTGTATGTAGTGAACTGCTTTTTCAAAGTAACTTTAGTTCAGTAAAATATATTTTTCTTAAAGGGTAGCTTTAGTGTATTTTAACTTCTTCCAAAGTGAAATAATTGGTAGCTTGGTAAAGTATATTTTCAGAGTAGCTTCCCCAACACTGCTAACGGCCCTGTGCGTCTCTGCTGGCTCTCTAGCTCACAAACTGCTCTTTGTTTACCTGGTTACCCAGACTCCTTGCTCCGGCCAAACTCTACACCACGCTCACAGACGTTAGTTTCTTCTCCTCAATGAGTCTGGATCATGTGTACCTCTCCCCAACAATATCTAGAAYGCAAAAACATTCTAACCATTCTGATTTGTCACAGAAACCAATTGGTTTGGCCAGAGCCAGGGCTGGGGGGGACAAGGGGCTGTACGGCGAGAGGCTGGACGGCGAGGGGCTGGACGGCGAGGGGCTGGACGGCGAGGGGCTGGAGGGGAGGAGAGAGCCTCGCCTGGCAGGCAGAGCGAGAGAGAGAGAGAAAGAGAAACAGAGAGAGAAAGCAGAGAGCTTTGGGTTTCAGGACTTTGAAAGTGATACGGGTGAGATGCTTCTTTCAGGCCGGACCCCAAATCTGCTGTTGATGGACAGACCACCCTGCTCTCAGCTCTTACAGCCCTGGGACAGAGGCTCCTCCATAAGACATTTCCCCCATCAGACTCCTCTACCTCCATCAGACTCCTCTACCCTCCATCAGACTCCTCTACCCCATCAGACTCCTTTACCCCATCAGACTCCTCTACCCTCCATCAGACTCCTCTACCCCATCAGACTCCTCTACCCTCCATCAGACTCCTCTACCCCCCACAGACAACATGTCTCTCAGCGCCTGGTCTCTCAGCAGCCTGGTCTCTCAGCAGCCTGGTCTCTCAGCAGCCTGGTCTCTCAGCAGCCTGGTCTCTCAGCAGCCTGGTCTCTCAAGCAGTTTGTGGTCTCTCAGCAGCCTGGTCTCTCAGCAGTGTGGTCTCTCAGGGCAGCCTGGTCTCTCAGCAGCCTGGTCTCTCAGCACGCCTGCGTCTCTCAGCAGTGTGGTCTCTCAGCAGCCTGGTCTCTCAGCAGCCTGCGCCGGTCTCTCAGCAGCCCTGTCTCAGCAGTGTGGTCTCTCAGGCAGCCTGGTTCTCTCAGCAGCCTGGGCTCTCAGCAGCCTGGTCTCTCAGGCAGCAGCTGGTCTCTCCAGCCGGTGGTCTCTCAGCAGCCTGGTCTCTCAGCAGGCCTGGTCTCAGCTGTCTCAGCAGTGTGGTCTCTCAGCAGCCTGGTCTCTCAGCAGCCTGGTCTCTCAGCAGCTGGTGTCTCTCAGAGCGAGCGTGGTCTCTCAGCAGCCTGTCTCTCAGCAGCCTGGTCTCTCAGCAGCCTGGATCTCTCAGCTGCCTGGTCTCTCAGCAGCCTGGTCTCTCAACAGCCTGGTCTCTCAGCAGCCTGGTCTCTCAAGCAGTGTGGCTTCAGCAGCCTGGTCTCGCAGCAGCCTAGGTCTCTCAGCAGCCTGGTCTCTCAGCAGCACTGGTCTCTCAGCAGCCGGTCTCTCAGCAGGTCACTCAGCGGGTCTCTCAAGCAGCCTGCGTCTCTCAGCAGCGGTCTCCGCTGGTCTCTCAGCAGCCTGGTCTCTCAGCAGCCTGGTCTCTCAGCAGCCTGGTCTCTCAGCAGCCTGGTCTCTCAGCAGCCTGTGTCTCTCAGCAGCCTGGTCTCAGCCTGTGTCATGCTCAGCAGGCTGGTCTTCTCAGCAGCCGTCTCTCACAGCTGTGGTCTCTCAGCCAGCCTGGTCTCTCAGCAGCCTGGTCTCTCAGCGCCTGGTCTCTCAGCAGTTGGTTCTCTCGCAGCTGTCTCTCAGCAGTGGTCTCTCAGCCGTTGGTCTCTCAGCAGCCTGGTCTCTCAGCAGCCTGGTCTCTCAGCAAGCTGGTCTCTCAGCAGCCTGGTCTCTCAGCAGTGTGGTCTCTCAGCACAGCCTGGTCTCTCAGCAGCCTGGTCTCTCAGCAGCCTTGGTCTCTCAGCAGCTCTGGTCTCTCAGCAGCCTGGTCTCTCAGCAGGCTGGTCTCTCAGCAGTTGTGTCTCTCAGCAGCCTGGCTCTCAGCAGCCTGGTCTCTCAGCAGTGTGGTCTCTCAGCAGCGTGTCTCTCAGCAGCCTGGTCTCTCAGCAGCCTTGGTCTCTCCAGCCAGCGTGGTCTCTCAGCAGCCTGGTTCTCAGCAGCCTGGTACTGTCTCAGCAGCCTGGGTCTCTCAGCAACTGGTCTCTCGGCCTGGTCTCTCAGCAGCCTGGTCTTCGCAGCCTGGTCTCTCAGCACCTGTCTCTCAGCAGCCTGGTGCTCCAGCAGCCTGGCTCTCAGCAGCCTGGTCTCTCAGCAGGTGGTCTCTCAGCAGGCCTGGTCTCTCAGCAGCCGTCCTCAGCGTGTCTCTCAGCAGCGTGGTCTCTCCAGCAGCGTGGTCTCTCAGCAGCGTGCTCTCAGCAGCCTGTTCTCTCAGCAGTGTGTCTCTCAGCAGCGTGGTCTCTCAGCCATGTGGTCTCTCAGCAGCCTGGTCTCTCAGCAGCCTGGTCCATTAGTGAGATGATGTAGATCAGAGTGGAGTAGAAACACCTCAGACTCAGAACATCTTCAGACCAGAACATCTCAACTCAGACATCTCAGACTCAGAACATCTCAGACTCAGAACATCTCAGACTCAGAACATCCAGACTCAGAATCAGAATACCTCAGCCTCTCCTCTTATATTGAACTCCACCTCACATTACCTCCACCTCCTCCTTCACCTCACATACCTTCCCACTCCTCCACCCACATTACCTCCCCCTCCAACTCACATTACCTCCCCCTCCACCTCACATTACCTCCCCCTCCACCTCCCCCTCCACCTCCTCCTCCACCTCACATTACCTCCCCTCCCCTCCACCTCCTCCACCTCACATTACCTCCTCCTCCACCTCCTCATCCCACCTCACATACCTCCTCCACCTCCTCCTTCACCTCACATTACCTCCTCCACCTCCCCTCCTCTTCCTCTTCCTCCACCTCCTCCTTCACCTCACATTACCTCCTCCACCTCCGCCTTCCTCTTCCTCTTCCTCCACCTCCTCCTTCACCTCACATTACCTCCTCCACCTCCGCCTCCTCTTCCTATTCCTCCACCTCCTCCTTCACCTCACATTACCTCCTCCACCTCCGCCTCTCCTCTTCCTCCACTCCTCCTTCACCTCACATTACCTCCTCCACCTCCGCCTCCTCTTCCTCTTCCTCCACCTCCTCCTTCACCTCACATTAACCTCTTCCTCCTCCACTCCACCCTCCTCCACCTTCTCCTCCTCCTTTCCTCCTCTTTAACCTCCTCCTCACATCACATTACCCTCCCCTCACTCTCCACCTTCTCTTCCTACTTCTCCTCTTCCCTCCTCCTTAACCTCCTCTCACATCTATTCACCCTTCTCCTCCAAGGTCCTCTTATGTTCTCCCTCCTCCAAAACCTATCCACCTCCCCTCATCTGTTTTAATGTCCCACAGCACTTTTGCCACTCATTTGGCATCCTATTTACCCAAGGTCCCCGGATCATACATAAGAGGCTTTTTGAGCCTTCTTCACCACGCTGTCTGTGTGGGTGGTCCATTTCAGTTTGTCTGTGATGTGTACGCCAAGGAACTTGAAGCGTTCCAGCCTTCTCCACTGTTGTCCCGTCGATGTAGACAGGGGGGTGCACCCTCTGCTGTTTTCCTGAAGTTCACGGATCATCTCCTTTGTTTTGTTGACGTTTGAGTGAGAGGTTGTTTTCAGGCACCACACTCCCAGAGCCCTCACCTCCTCCCTGTAGGCCGTCTCGTCATCATTGGTAATCAAAACCACTACATTTGGGACAGAGGCTCCGTCAGAACACAACACAGACCTGCCACAGGCTCACACAACAGTGTGGCTCACTAAATCACTCTCTCTGGAACTAAATGACCTGTACTTTGTAATAACTTATCTGGAATATCTTAGATCTCAGCCCAAGGACTCACTCTGTGTCAACAACAATGCCTCAGACAAAAAAAAAAGAGACTAGAGGCACGGAAGACGAACGAGAAGAGAGAGAGAGGCAAGAGAGAGAGAGAGAGAAAGAGAAGAGGGGGCAGCACAGAGAAGAGAGAGAGAGAGTCAATGCTCAACATGAGCTCCTGATATATTTCATATTGTTTGTTTTAGAATGAGATAAACACTCTAATCGAAAAAGAATTCCAGACAAGTAGATGAACAACAACTCTATTCATTCAGAATAGAAAAAAAGAACTTTGCGCCTCAAGTTAAAAGTTTGAGTCTAGCTAGCTACAGCAACAAAGACCTAGCCAGCAGACTAACAAGCTACGCCAGAAGAAACGAGCTGGAACAAACCTAGCAAGGGGAGGTTAATACAATACATCAAACGAACAAACTGAGGAGTAAACCAAAAAGGAGCACGGACTAACTTTCAACATATCTTCTGTTTTTTTTGTCGTGAAGATTTGTCGTTCTTTTTTGCTGGTTTTTGAACTAAATTAGCGCTAGCTAGCAAACAGCAGCAGACAATCGGTGCTGTATGCAGCAGGACAGATAGTAGCAGTAGTAGCAGAGCTCACAAGGCACCATGTCCCCACTCCCCCTCAGCGCAGAATCATTCTCTACCCTAAAGAGGCCAAAAATGACACAACGAGGAAAACTTTTAAACAGAAACTACTAAAGGGAGGCCAGAAACCCTTTTTTGCAGACCTCTACAAAACTGTGACGTGAGTAATCTCATCTTCCTCACTGACCAGCCAAATGCATGGCGCTCAGCAGTCTGCTCTCCACTACCCTATCCATAAAGAAAGAGGGAATCTGTAATGGTTGGAAGCTGAAATCAAAGAGACAGACGACCCTGACAGCACCATGATAACCAATCAACCTCTACAATGACTGGAGTCATGGTGCAAGGTACATTAGGCTGTTTGAAACAGACTTTCAACCATGAGGAGAGAGCGGAGAGAGAAGGACCCACCAGTGACATGCGCTCCCACAAGACAAACGTCACCAGACAACTCTCAACCACTTAGGAAACGGGAGAGGAACGCTCCACCGCTCGATAGCCCTCAAAGAAAAAAGAAATATAAAAATCCCCCCCAAAAGGCACATCAGCAACCTCTCCCCCCATAGTGGAGGACACGCCCCAGGAGGAGAGCGACCCCCTCAGTGCCAGAGCAGGCTCAGGCCCTGCCTCACCACCATGGCTGCCATGAGGGATGAGTTCACCAAACTGGAGGGGGAGGTGGTCTGCTCAGGAGAGCTGAGCAAACAGCACCAGACAACCACACTTAGAGGAGCTCCTAACCAAGGAGGACAGAGCAGGCAGCAGCTGCAACACAGCGAAAAGGTTCAGCAAGGAGAGACGACCCCGGAGAGCTGAGCTGATCTAACACAGGAGGTAGAGCTCCAAAAAAAGCCGGTCGCAATAAGGAGCTGACCGCCTAAGAGAGAGCTGCAGGAGAGAAAGAGAGCAGAGGACAGGCTGCAGGAGCAGCTAGATCACCACCCTATGACCTGCCCTCACACAGCAAAGGAGCCCAGCTCAACCAGCCAGACTTCTCCAGCCCTGTCCTCACACAGCAGAGGAGCCCAGCGTCAACCAAGCCAGACTCCCAGCCCTGCCTGCTGCACCCCTCTCCCCAACCAAGACAGCCCCACTGACATGACGCACTAGACCATCCACACCCCAGCTCCAACAGAGCGCGAGACCGTAGTCCTGCCACAATCCCCAGCTGCAACCTAGTTTCCAGAATCACACTGGCAGCATCACCGGTGAGACTCACAAAGAAGTTTGTCAAGAGGACCTTTCCTAGACACAAACACGAGAAGAAGTGTGCTGCAACCCAGACACTCCCTCAGCAGAGTGCCATGGCAGCTGCTTGATAAGGCCCAGCTCGCGTCGCCAAGCCCCAACCGCATCCCACCCCCCCCATCATAACCACCTCCTACCGGCTCCACCAAATAAGACACGAGCGAACCCATCGCTGTGAAGCTCAGACAATGGGCAAGTATTGTCGATGAGAAAAACTCTAGGAAAAAAACAAAAGGTAAAAAGAAATGTATCTTTTTGAAAAGTGAAAAAGATCATACTTGAGGAATTTGCTCGGGAATCCATTCTATAGGTAGTGATGACAAGGCCTCCACAATCCTTCCCCAACTCAAGATCATAGTGTTAACCCTTCTACAGAGGAAGGACTTCCACCCTGCCACAATCCAAAGAATATAACGCCAGCCTATCCCGGGCTGTGCCCTGCAGCACCTGATGTCCCCCTCTTCAGACGAAGAGGAGGAAATCAGCTGTTCCAAGCACCTGGTATCACCCTACACAACACTGAAATCATGTGTCTGCTGACGCAGATGACCTGGGTGCTGCTGTCTCCCACTAAATAGGGGTTACAGCAGCACCTAGATCGTCTTCACAGTGCTGTCAGACCTGGGCTCTGACCATTCAACCTAAAAAAACTAATATAATGATACTTCAAAAAAATGGTCCGAAATCAGGATGACAAAAAAATTATATTTGGGACACAGTTCTATTAGAACACACCAAAACATATCTAGGACTAAATATCAGCAACACATGTAGCTCTTCACATGGCTGTGATTGAGCTAGAGACAAAGCAAGAAGAGCATTCTATGCCATTAAAAGGAACATCAAAATCCCAATTAGAATCTGGCCTCAAAATGTTCCAATCGGTTATAGAACAATTGCTCTATATTGCTCTATATGCATAAAGTAGGGGTCCAATCTCTAAAAATGAATTTACCCAAAGGTGACAGATACATCCGAATCGAAATACTGCATGCAGAGTTTTGCAAGACTGTATTGCAAGTTGCAAACGAAAAACTCAAAATAACGCGATGTAGGCAGAATTGGGCCAATACCCCCTCCCTATTC
The DNA here is from genome assembly GCF_002910315.2 of Salvelinus sp. IW2-2015. Taxonomy (NCBI): domain Eukaryota; kingdom Metazoa; phylum Chordata; class Actinopteri; order Salmoniformes; family Salmonidae; genus Salvelinus; species Salvelinus sp. IW2-2015. Next base: position 40,887 of record NW_019944404.1, on the reverse strand, counting down.
GAATAAGAAAAAAGGAGGCCATCAAACTATTTTGCAACATCCTACACAACACAGTGACCCCAAAACCATTCCATCCACAAGCTGACATATAGTTCAAGAGAATGGAACCAGAGGAAGAGGTCCCCTCCAGCAGCAGCTGGTTTCTGAGGCTCAGTTCCCCAACCCAAAACCAAACCCCATAGATCCTCAGGACACATTTCAGCCAGCTGGTTCTGAGGCTCAGTTTACCCAACCCAACCAACCCCCGATAGATCCTCAGGGACCAGCACTCCAGCCAGCTGGTTCTGAGCTCAGTTCCCCAACCCAAACCAACCCCATAAGAGCCTCAGGACAGCACTCAGGCCACTTGGTTCTGAGGCTAGTTTCACTAAACCCAAACCAACCCCATAGAGCCTCAAGTAATGTGTGATTATGGACGAATCACATTCCAGACGACCTCACAAGATGAGCCAGTATCTGAGGTGCTCTGTTATGTACTCCGTAGACCGCATATTACTTCTGTCGAGAATCACACACAAGTTAAGAGTTAATTGATCTCTCAGGAAGCATTCAGGCCAGCTTGTTCTGAGGCTCTAAGTTCCCCAACCCAAACCAACCCCATAGAGCCTCAGACATACCACTCAGCCAAGCTGGTTCTGAGGCCTCAGTTTCCCCAACCCCAAAGCCAACCCCATAGAGGCCTCAGGACACACTTCAGCACTGTTCATGAGGGCTCATTCCCCAAACCACAAACCAACCCCATAGAGCACTCAGGACACACTCAGCCGCTGGTACTGAGGCTCAGTTCACTAACCCAAACCAATCCGCATAGAGCCTCAGGACAAGCAGTCAGCTCATGCTGGTTCTGAGGCCTCAGTCCACCAACTCCCAAAACCAACCCCATAGAGCCCTCAGGACAGCACTAGCAAAAAGTCTTGCCCAACCAAATCAGTCACAAAACAAAAAGAAAAAAACATCACTGTTGGGAAAACGACCACAAAAAAATCTAGTAAACTTCATATGGCATTTGTCTCTAAAGCAGACAGTTACTTTAGGTTTTTTTTTCAGACTCCACCATCTGTAAACCACTGTTGTTTGTTACATATCTTTTCTGATTAGGATTGCGGAAAACTGGAAAAAGACGGTAAGAATGAGAAAGGGTATAAGGAAAAATTAACTAAACTTGACTCGGTAAGGGTTTAATTACCAGTTAGGGAAGTCGAAAGAGGTGGGTGAATTGGGGGCGGTGAATAACATAAAACCATTACGCCAACAATACATTATTTTTTTTTTTTCAAAATAACTCCTCAGCACAAGCTTTCACATAGTCATCGACATTTTTTCTTAATTCCTGAGTAAGATATACCGCTTAAAAAATAAATCCTCTACTTTCTCCTTAGAGGTCTATATTTATAGTTGACCATCCCCCACTCAGAATTTAAGCAATGGTCTCCTAAAAGTGTCAAATGAATATAGTAGAAGAGAAGCAAAGAACAT
>NW_019944404.1:28669-39386 GCF_002910315.2 Salvelinus sp. IW2-2015 | reverse complement strand
TCAGATTACCTCCAGCAGACTCCTCAACCCTCATCAGACTACCACTCTACCCTCCATCAGAACTCCTACTACCCTCCATTCAGACCCTCACCTCCATCAGACCCTCACCCCCCATCAGACTCCTACTGACCCCATCAGACTCCTCTACCTCCATCAGACTCCCTACCTCATCAGACTCCTCTACCCCCCATTCACCCCTCTACCCTCCATCAGACTCCTCTACCCTCCATCAGACTCCTCCTTACTCCGCCAAAAATCAGACTCCTCTACCTCCATCAGACTCCTCTACCTCCATCAGACTCCTCTACCCCCCATCAGACTCCTCTACCATCCATCAGACTCCTCCCTCCATCAACCTCTACCCCCCATCAGACTCCATCTACCTCCATCAGACTCCTCTACCCTCCATCAGACTCCTCTACCCTCCATCACGACTCCTCACCTCCATCAGACTCCTTACCCTCCATCAGACTCCTCTCCCTCATCAGACTCCTCTACCCCATCAGACTCCTCTACCCTCCATCCAGACTCCTCTACCTCCATCAGGACCCTCTACCTCCATCAGACTTCCTCTACCCCCCCATAAAGACTCCTCTACCTCCACAGACTCCTCTACCTCCATCATACTCCTAGCTACCCCCCATCAGACTCCATCTACCCTCCATCAACTCCATCTACCCTCCATCAGACTCCCAACCCTCCATCAGGACTCCTCTAACCTCCATTCAACTCCTCTACCCCCCATCAGAACTCCTCTACCCACCCATCAGGACTCCTCTACCCCCCATTCAGACTTCCTCTGGACCCCTCCAATCAGACTTCCTCTAACCTCCATCAGACTCCTCTACCCTCCATCAGACCTCCTCTAACCTCCATCAGACTCCTCTACCCACCATCAGACGCAATCTACCGTCCATCCAGACTCCTCTACCTCTCCATCAGACTCATCTACCTCCATAACTCTCTCTACACCCATCAACTCCTTCTACCCCATCAAGACTCCTCTACCCTCCAATCAGAAACTCCTCTACCCTCCCATCAGACTCCTCTACCCTCCATCAGACTCCTCTACCCCCATCAGACTCCTCTAACCCCCATTCAGACTCCTCTACCCTCCATCAGACTCCTCTACCCCCCATCAGACTCCTCTACCCCCCATCAGACCCTCTACCTCCATCAGACTATCACTCCATCAGACTCCTCTACCTCCATCAGACTCCTCTAACCCTCCATTCAGACTCCTCTACCCCCATCAGACTCCTTCTACCTCCATCAGACTCTCTCTACCCTCCACAGACTCCTCTACCCCCCATCAGACTCCTCACCCCCATTCAGACTCCCTACCTCCATCATACTCTACTACCCCCATCAGACTCCTCTACCCCCATCAGACTCCTCTACCCCATCAGACTCCTCTACCTCCATCAGACTCCTCTACCTCCCAGACTCCCACCCGCCTCAGACTCCTCTACCCCCCTCAGACTCATCACCTCTTACCCCCATCAGACTCCCTACTTACCTCCATCAGATCCACATCTACCTCCATCAGAACTCCTCTACCCCCAGGCCTCCTCTACCATCCAATCCAGACTCCTCTTACCTCCATCAGACTCCTCGTACCCTCCATCAGACTCCTCTACCTCCATCAGACTCCTCTACCTCCATCAGCCTCCTCTACCTCCATCAGCCTCCTCCTCTACCCCCCGTCAGCTGCTTTCCCCTGGCTACTACCCTCCATCACCCACTCTCCCTGCAGAAGTGCTACCTAACACAGGGGTTCTCCAGCCCTGTCATTTATTGGACTGTTCCACATCTAGCTCCTGATTCACCTCGTTAACCAATCATCAAGCCCTTGACTAGGTTAATTAGATGTGGTAGATCAGGGCTACAACAACGTGGTGGTACCCGAGGAGTGGTATGAGAATGACCTAAAACATATGTGGCTAGTTTCACAAAACTAGGCGTATGTCATACGTCTCTACTTTACATAAATGCCTTGTGGGACATATGAACTTTCATGTGCCTTAATAACAAACTTGTATGCACTCTGTAAATACTAAGAACATTCGTTAAATTACGAGCCTAGTTGATTTTAGCCACAGAAAAAGGCAGCAACCTTCCAGCTAGCCATGACTGCCTGAGATAATGAGTGGGCTGGACATGCCGAGAGATGAGTTCGGATTGGTCTGCCGTGTATCATGCTTCTGTCTATTTGAGCTGGTCAGTATGTGTAGGTAATCCTGTCTAACGCGGCATTTAAAAAAAATATATTGCCTAGTAAAACTCCATAAGTGTTGCTCTCTCTGAGTTTTGAAATCAGTGGAATTAGAGTATGATGATAACTAAGGAGATGGAGAAAACACCTTTCTCTGGTTACATCTTCAAACTAAGGGCAAACATGGCATCCGTGACAGAGAGGGAGAAGCGTCCATCCATGTATACGGGTAAGATAGTCTGGCTACATCTTCAGATGTTACACGTTTCTAATTTTGTCGTTTTCATTTCAAGTTAAAGTGTACTTAGGGCTCCCGAGTGCTGCAGCGGTCTAAGGCACTGCATCTCAGTGCAAAAGGTGTCACTACAGTCCCTGGTTCGAATCCAGGCTGTATCACATCTGGCCTTGATTGGGAGTCCCATAAGGCAGCGCACAATTGGCCCAGCGTCGTCCGGGTTTGGCCGGGGTAGGCCGTCATTGTAAATAAGTACTGTCCATATGTAGCTTGTTTTTGGTCACAGGTTCAGGAATGGTTGAAGAATTGCAACATTTACCTGGAGCTAACCCTGCAGATAGCAACACTTGAAAAGTCATAGTCAATCGATCAATAATATAATAATACTTTCAGCAAAAAAATGATCTTTAATTTACAATATGTAGTGTCATGACGTTGGCCTGTGGGTAAGGTTTATGACCCCTCCATAAATACCTTACCCCCTTTCCTCTCTTGACTCTACTGAAGGACTCTTGAAAAGCCTTTGTTAAACATAGAGAGTCGGGGAACATCAAAAGGTGGGGGGGAAAGGAACCATATTTCAGTAATCCAACCAGTTGAAAATATGCGTTGGTACTTAATGAATATGATGTCAGTTCGGTTGTCATCTGAGACATTCTTTTTAATGATAGGATGACATAAACTGTATCCTGGAAAGTCTACACATTATAGTTATCAGATTCACATGGAATTGTTGTGCAATTTAAATGTTTAAATATTAAACTATTTGTGAAAAGATCAAATTGAATTTTAGCTTCCAAATGAGAGAATTGGGTTTTCATAAAGTTAGAGCTCTGCTCAATCAGTGGCCCGCCCCTGTGAAGAGACTTGGGTTATAAACTATGAAACATGCCTTCTCTCTTACCACTATATAAAGCCCTTGACAAAAATGTAACCTCCTGTTCCGGGTACATTAGGGCGACGGTCCGATGTCAGAAGGATTCAGATAATAAGCTGTTCCGAGGATGTGAGGACGACGGTCCGATGTCAGAAGGATTCAGATAATAAGCTGTTCCGAGGATGTGAGGACGACGGTCCCACGTTAAAAGTTCTAACATGTCAACTACAGAACTAAGCCAACCTCAGTGTGAGCTTTGGTTGTGAATGGTATGAACTTTGAACTCTTATTCACTACAGAAGTGATACCTCCTAGCCGTTGAGTTAGCAGCGGCCGCTATAAACGTGGGCTAGGAAAGGACGGACGACAGATCCAGTCTAACACACAACGACGATACTACAACGTATCCAGTTTACCAACAGATACATTCTTCCGAGGACAGGAAGATCTCTGTTGGGCAACACGGCCAGCATCTACGACCAACCTACCGAAGCGCAGCTCAGACTAAATATTTATTGAATTTTCCTTTTCCAAATGGGCGGTAATTTAGAAAGCATAAGATACTGTATTTACGATAGCACAGCTTCTCCTTTTGTTTCTCAGTCTTCCCGCTCTTTCACTCAAACCCAACCCCCTTTCCTTTCCTGACCAGCCGTCATGTCGGCTCCGTCCACCAGGGACGTTTTCTGTATGACATCATTTGCATTCTGTCTATATGTAATTCTGTGTGATTATTTAGGTATTTAGTAAATAAATAATTAAACCCAATTTTGTATTGCTGATTCAACTTGTTAGCCAGGGTTCGTGAAGATAACCAAGAATTTACAACTTTCAGATGAGACTGAAATGAGGTGACGATTAATATTGACTGCTATTGATGTAAAATATTTCTAGGTCTTTAAGAGTTTATTCGGAAGATAACATCTCTATAAACATTATTTCGTGGTGCCCCGACTTTCTAGTTAATTACAATTACATGATTAGCTTAATCAGGTAATATTAATTACAGAGAAAGGATTTTATAGAATACCATGTCATATCACTTAATCCGGCATAGCCAAAGACACAACAGTGGAATCTATGAGAATAGAAAGGTTCAGTACTTTTGTGAAGCATCACAACACAGTGGAAAAATTTTGGGCAAAAACAACTCCAACCACACTGAGCACAGACCTTCCATCTATCGATCTCCAAACACACTGGGCACAGACCTTCCATCTATCTATCTCCAACCACACTGAGCACAGACCTTCATCTATCTATCTCCAAACACACTGAGCACAGACCTTTCATCTATCTCCAACACACTGGGCACAAAACAGAGATGCTTGTTCTAGGTCCCAAGAAACAAAGAGATCTCCCGTTGAATCTGACAATTAATCTTGATGGTTGTACGGTCGTCTCAAATAAAACTGTGAAGGACGTCGGCGTTTCTCTGGACCCTGATCTCTCTTTTGACGAACATATTGTCACGTTCCTGACCTATTTTATGTTATTTTTATATGTTTAGTTGGTCAGGGCGTGAGTTGGGGTGGGCATTGTATGTTGTGTGTGTTTTGTTTTGTCTTTGGGTGTTGTAGGTGTATGGGGTAGAGAGGAGTGAGGTTTTMTAGTTATGTCTATGGCTGCCTAGATTGGGTCTCAATCAGAGACAGCTGTCATTCATTTTGTCTCTGATTGGGAGCCATATTTAAGGTAGCCATAGGCAGTAGGCTTTTGTGGGTAGTTGTCTTGTTGAACGTTTGTTGCTTGTATGTGCACTTACGTTATTTAGCTTCACGGTCGTTTTGTTGTTTTGTTAGTTTGTGTWTAGTGTTCGTTTTTGTGTTTTCTCTCTCTTCTCTAATAAAGAAGATGTATTTTGCACACGCTGCGCCTTGGTCCGTCTCTCCACACGATCGTGACAGAACTACCCACCAATCATGGATCAAGCAGCGTGAGCGGAACCAACAACAGTGGCAAAGTAACCAGGACTCGTGGACTTGGGAGGACGAGCTGGATGGTAAAGGACCTTGGGCTCAACCAGGAGAGTATCGCCGCCCCAGGGCGGAGCTGGAGGCAGCGAAAGCGGAGAGGCGGCGATATGAGGAGGCAGCAAGGAGACGTGGCTGGAAGCCTGAAAAGCCCGTGAGTACTACCCAAAAATTTCTTGGGGGGGGGCTAAGAGGTAGTGGGCCAAGGGCAGGTAGGAGACCTGCGCCCACTTCCCAGGCTAACCGTGGAGAGCNTTAACCTCCTCCTTCACATCACATTACCTCCTCCTCCACCTCACTCTCCACCTTCTCTTCCTACTTCTCCTCTTCCCTCCTCCTTAACCTCCTCCTCACATCTATTCACCCTTCTCCTCCAGCTCCTCTTTGTTCTCCTCCTCCAAACCTATCCACCTCCCCTCATCTGTTTTAATGTCCCACAGCACTTTTGCATCTCATTTGGCATCCTATTACCCAAGGTCCCCGGATCATACATAAGAGGCTTTGTTGAGCCTTCTTCACCACGCTGTCTGTGTGGGTGGTCCATTTCAGTTTGTCTGTGATGTGTACGCCAAGGAACTTGAAGCGTTCCACCTTCTCCACTGTTGTCCCGTCGATGTAGACAGGGGGGGGGGTGCACCCTCTGCTGTTTCCTGAAGTTCACGATCATCTCCTTTGTTTTGTTGACGTTGAGTGAGAGGTTGTTTTTCAGGCACCACACTCCCAGAGCCCTCACCTCCTCCCTGTAGGCCGTCTCGTCATCATTGGTAATCAAACCCTACATTTGGGACAGAGGCTCCGTCAGAACACACACAGACCTGCCACAGGCTCACACAACAGTGTGGCTCACTAAATCACTCTCTCTGGGAACTAAATGACCTGTACTTTGTAATACATTATCTGGAATATGTTAGATCTCAGCCCAAGGACTCACTCTGTGTCAACAACAATGCCTCAGACAAAAAAAAAAGAGATAGAGGCACGGAAAGAGAACGAGAAGAGAGAGAGGCACAGAGAGAGAGAGAGAGAAAGAGAGAGAGGGGGGCAGCACAGAGAGAGAGAGAGAGAGAGAGAGAGAGAGAGTCATGCTCAACATGAGCTCCTGATATATTTCATATTGTTTTGTTTTTAGAATGAGATAAACACTCTAATCGAAAAAGAATTCCAGACAAGTGATGAACAACAACTCTATTCATTCAGAATAGAAAAAAAGTAACTTTGCGCCTCAAGTTAAGAAGTTTTGAGTCTAGCTAGCTACACAACAAAGACCTAGCCAGCAGACTAACAAGCTAGCCAGAAGAAACGAGCTGGAACAAACCTAGCAAGGGGGGTTAATACAACTACATCAAACGAACAAACTGAGTGAGTAAACCAAAAAGGAGCACGGACTAACTTTAAACATATCTTCTGTTTTTTTGTGTGAAGATTTGTCGTTCTTTTTGMTGGTTTTTGAACTAAATTAGCGCTAGCTAGCAACAGCAGCAGACAATCGGTTGCTATGGCAGCAGGACAGAGTAGTAGCAGTAGTAGCAGAGCTCACAGGCACCATGTCCCCACTCCCCCTCAGCGCAGAATCCATTCTCTACCCTAAAGAGGCCAAAAATGACACAACGAGGAAAACTTTTAAACAGAAACTACTAAAGGGGAGGCCAGAAACCCTTTTTGCAGACCTCTACAAAAACGGTGACGTGAGTAATCTCATCTTCCTCACTGACCAGCCAAATGCATGGCGCTCAGCAGTCTGCTCTCACTACCCATCCATAAAGAAAGAGGGAATCTGTAATGGGTGGAAGCTGAAAATCAAAGAGACAGACGACCCTGACAGCACCATGATAACAATCAACCTCTACAAGACTGGRACTGTCATGGTGCAAGGTAACATTAGGCTGTTTGAAACAGACTTTCAGACCATTGAGGAGAGAGCGGAGAAGACGAAGAGACCACCACCAGTGACATGCGCTCCCACAAGACAAACGTCCACCAGCACCACCACTCACCTCTAACCTATCTTATTGTGAATACGGGAGAGGAAATTGTTCTGTCGTGGCCAGCCTGCTCCAGATTAAAGTTCCCTCATATGTGTTAGAGAAAAAAAAAAAGGGGAAAAATAATAAAAAATTTTTCACCAGCAGGCACCCAAAAAGGCACATCAGCAACCTCTCCCCACCATAGTGGAGGACACGCCCCAGGAGGAGAGCGACCCCCTCAGTGCAGAGCAGGCTCAGGCCCTGCCTCACCACCATGGCTGCCATGAGGGATGAGTTCACCAAACTGGAGGGGGGAGGTGGTCCTGCTCAGGAGAGGCGTGAGCAAACAGCAACCAGACAACCACACCTTAGAGGAGCTCCTAACCAAAGTGAGGACAGAGCAGGGCAGCAGCCTGCAACACAGCTGAAAGAGGTTCAGCAAGGAGAGACGGACTCCCAGGAGAGACTGGCTGATCTAACACAGGAGGTGAGAGAGCTCCAAAAAGACAGGCGGACAGCAATAAGGAGCTGACCGCACTAAGAGAGGAGCTGCAGGAGAGAAAGAGAAGCAGAGGACAGGCTGCAAGGAGAGCTAGATCACCACCCTCATGACCTGCCCTCACACAGCAAAGGAGCCCAGCTCAACCAGCCAGACTTCCCCAGCCCTGTCTCTCACACAGCAGAGGAGCCCAGCTCAACCAGCCAGACTTCCCCAGCCCTGCCTGCTGCACCCCTCCTCCCCAACCCACAGAACAGCTTTCCCACTGACATGCGCACAGACCAGCCACACCCCAGCTCCAACACCCCCCAGCCCCCCCCCCCCCCCCTCCTCCTCCCCCCGCCCCCCCCCAGCTCCAGTTAGCCTCATCTGGCGCCATCCAATCCTGTTGACCCCCCCCCCCAGCGTTGAACCTAGTTTCAGTTAACACTGGAGACAGTACCTTGATATCAAGAGTTTGCGGGATACCTTTCCCTAAGACACAAAACGAGAAGAAGTGTGCTGCCCCATACACGTCACGTCAGAGTGCCATGGAGCTGTCTTGATAAGGCCCAGCTCGCGTTCGCAAGCAACAATCATACCGATAAACGCGTCCTATCATTAAGTTTCACTCTACCGGTCATAAACACTAATGCGGACAGCGAAAACCCCGATCGCTGTCAGAGCTACCGCGAATGTGACAATGATATCCGTACGATGAAGAACAACGGAAAACAAGAGATTTCATATTGTTAAAAAAAATCGGATACTTAAAAGCTTTTCTTGGAAATATTAATTCTTATTAAGAAAGTGATGACAAGGCCTCCACAATCCTTCCCAACTCAAGAATCATAGTGTTAACCCTGTCTACAGAGGAAGGACTTCCACCCTGCCACAATCCAAAGAATAAACGCCAGCCTATCCCGGGACTGTGCCCTGCAGCACCTGATGTCCCCCTCTTCAGACGAAGAGGAGGAAATCAGCTGTTCAAGCACCTGGTATCACCTCTACACAACACTGAAATCATGTGTCTGCTGACGCAGATGACCTGGGTGCTGCTGTCTCCCACTAAATAGGGGTTACAGCAGCACCTAGATCGTCTTCACAGTGCTGTCAGACCTGGGCTCTGACCATTAACCTAAAAAAAAACTAATATAATGATATTCCAAAAAAAGGTCCGAAATCAGGATGACAAATATAAATTATATTTGGGACACAGTTCTATTAGAACACACCAAAACATATCTAGGACTAAATATCAGCAACACATGTAGCTCTTCACATGGCTGTGATTGAGCTAGAGACAAAGCAAGAAGAGCATTCTATGCCATTAAAAGGAACATCAAAATCCCAATTAGAATCTGGGCTCAAAATGTTCCAATCGGTTATAGAACCAATTGCTCTATATTGCTCTATATGGCAGTAAAGTATGGGGTCCAATCTCTAAAAATGAATTTACCAAAGGGACAAACATCCAATCGAAATACTGCATGCAGAGTTTTGCAAGACTGTATTGCAAGTGCAAAGAAAAACTCAAAATAACGCATTGTAGGCAGAATTGGGCCAATACCCCCTCCTCTATTCGAATAGAAAAAAGAGCCATCAAATTTTGCAACCATCTAAAAAACAAGTGACCCCAAAACACATTCCATCACACAGCTACAATGTCAAGAGATGGAACCAGAGGAAGAGTCCCCTCAGCCAGCTGGTTCTGAGGCTCAGTCCCCAACCAAACCAAACCCCATAGATCCTCAGGACAGCATTCAGCCAGCTGGTCTGAGGCCTCAGTACCCAACCCAACCAACCCCATAGATTCCTCAGGGACAGCACTCAGCCAGCTGGTTCTGAGCTCAGTTCCCCAACCCAAACCAACCCCCATAGAGCCTCAGGACAGCACTCAGCCACTGGTTCTGAGGCTCAGTTTCACTAAACCCAAACCAACCCCATAGAGCCTCAGGATGGACGACACATCCAGCAGTCCAGTGAGCCAGTATCCTGAGCTCGATTACCCTAGACCCAATTACTTCTGTCGAGAACACCACAAAAAGTAGATCCTCTCAGGACAGCATTCAGGCCAGTGTTCTGAGGCTCAGTTCCCCAACCCAAACCAACCCCATAGAGCCTCAGACAACACTCAGCCAAGCTGGTTCTGAGGCCTCAGTTTCCCCAACCCAAACCAACCCCATAGAGCCTCAGGACAGCACTCAGCAGCTGGTTCTGAGGCTCATTCCCCAAACCCAAACCAACCCCATAGAGCCTCAGGACAGCACTCAGCCGCTGGTACTGAGGCTCAGTTCACTAACCCAAACCAATCCCATAGAGCCTCAGGACAGCAGTCAGCCAGCTGGTTCTGAGGCTCAGTTCACCAACCCAAACCAACCCCATAGAGCCTCAGGACAGCACTCAGAAAATCTTGCCCAACCAAATCATCACAAAACAAAAAGAAAAAAACATCACCTGTTGGGAAAGACACCACAAAAAATCATAGTAAACTTCATATGGCATTTGTCTCTAAAGCAGACAGTTACTTTAGGTTTTTTTTTCAGACTCCACCATCTGTAAACCACTGTTGTTTGTTACATATCTTTTCTGATTAGGATTGCGGAAAACTGGAAAAAGACGGTAAGAATGAGAAAGGGTATAAGGAAAAATTAACTAAACTTGACTCGGTAAGGGTTTAATTACCAGTTAGGGAAGTCGAAAGAGGTGGGTGAATTGGGGGCGGTGAATAACATAAAACCATTACGCCAACAATACATTATTTTTTTTTTTTCAAAATAACTCCTCAGCACAAGCTTTCACATAGTCATCGACATTTTTTCTTAATTCCTGAGTAAGATATACCGCTTAAAAAATAAATCCTCTACTTTCTCCTTAGAGGTCTATATTTATAGTTGACCATCCCCCACTCAGAATTTAAGCAATGGTCTCCTAAAAGTGTCAAATGAATATAGTAGAAGAGAAGCAAAGAACAT
>NW_019944404.1:24824-28558 GCF_002910315.2 Salvelinus sp. IW2-2015 | reverse complement strand
TGCCTGTCTCTGCCTGGCGGTTCCACCTCTCTCCACTGGGATCTCTGCCTCTAACCCTATTTACATGGGCTGAGTCCAACTGGCTTACTGGTGCTCTTCCATGCCGTCCTTAGGAGGGGTGCGTCAACTTGAGTGTTTGAGTCACTGACGTGATATTCCTGTCTGGTTGCGCCGCCCTTCGTTGTGCGTGGCGGAGATCTTTGTGGGGCTATACTCGGCCATTGTCTTAGGATGGTAATTGGTGTTTGAAGATATCCCTCTAGGGTGTGGGGCCGCTCCGTGCGTTGCAAAGTGGTGGGTTATATCCCTGCCTGTTTGGGCCCTGTCTGGGGTATCATCGGATGGCGGCACACAGTGTCTCCTGACCTCCTGTCTCAGCCTCCAGTATTTAATGCTGCAGTAGTTTATGTGTCGGGGGGCTAGATCAGTCTGTTATATCTGGAGTACTTCTCCTGTCTTATCGCTGTCCTGTGTAAATTTAAGTATACTCTCTCTAATTCTCTCTTCTCTCTTTCTTTCTCTCTGCTCGGAGGACCTGAGCCCTAGGACCATGCCTCAGGACTACCTGGCATGATGACTCCTTGCTGTCCCCAGTCCACCTGGCCGTGCTGCTACTTCCAGTTTCAACGTTCTGCTACAGCTATGGAACCCTGACCTGTTCACCGGACGTGCTACCTGTCCCAGACCTGCTGTTTTCAACTCCCTAGAGACCGCAGGAGTGGTAGAGATACTCTTAATTGATCGGCTATGAAAAGCCAACTGACATTTACTCCTGAGGTGCTGACTTGCTGCACCCTCGACAACTACTGTGATTATTATTATTGACAATGCGGGTCATCACATTTGAACATCTTGGACATGTTCTGTTATAATCTCCACTCGGCACAGCCAGAAGAGGACTGGCCACCCTCATAGCCTGGTTCCTCTCTAGGTTTCTTCCTAGGTTCTGGTCTTTCTAGGGAGTTTTCCTAGCCACCGTGGTTCTACATCTGCATTGCTTGCTGTTTGGGGTTTTAGGCTGGGTTTCTGTACAGCACTTTGAGATATCAGCTGATGTAAGAAGGGCTATATAAATACATTTGATTTGATTTGATCTACCTATCTCCAAACACACTGAACACAGACCTTCCATCTATCTATCTCCAAACACACTGAGCACAGACCTTCATCTATTTATCTCCAACACAGATCTTATTCTGTTCAGAAACCTGCTCTTAGATCGTTTGCCCAGGCAGCCAGCACCGAGGACCTCGTCAGGGACCTCAGGGTTCAAATTCCAACCATATGTTCTGTTCTCCAATGTTCCACTATGATGTCCTGCAGAGAGAGATGTGAGAGACTGATAGGAAGGTTCACAGGGTTCTGATGTTCTGCTAATGACGTTCTGACATTCCAAAGGTTCTGAGGGTTCTGTGCCAACGTTACTAGGACTTATGAGGGGAATCCCTCTCCAATTAACCATCAAACCCATATGTCTCTATGCACACGCACACGCACACGCACACATAGTCTTGTTTAACTAACCTTATGGGGACGCACAAACCACTCAAAATCTTATTTTCCCTAACCCCTTAACCCTAACCTTAACACTAAAACCTAACCCTAATCCTAACCTTAACCCTAATCCTAACCTTAACCCTAATCCTAACCTTAACTCTAATTCTAACCTTAACCCTAAGCCTAACCTTAACCCTAATCCTAACCTTAACCCTAATCCTAACCTTAACGCTAATTCTAACCTTAACCCTAATTCTAACCTTAACCCTAATTCTAACCCTAACCCTAATTCTAACCTTAACCCTAATTCTAACCTTAACCCTAATTCTAACCTTAACCCTAATTCTAACCTTAACCCTAATTCTAACCCTAACACTAATTATAACCTTAACCCTAATTCTAACCCTAACACTAATTCTAACCTTAACCCTAATTCTAACCCTAACACTAATTCTAACCTTAACCCTAATTCTAACACTAATTCTAACCTTAACCCTAATTCTAACCCTAACACTAATTCTAACCCTAACCCCCTAGAAATAGCATTTGATCTTGTGGGGACTAACAAAATGTAGAAACACCAGGTATACTCCCTGGTTACACCACAGGTATCCTGCCTGGTTACACCACAGGTATCCTTCCTGGTTACACCACAGGTATACTCCCTGGTTACACCAAAGGTATCCTTCCTGGGTACACCACAGGTATCCTGCCTGGTTACACCACATGTTTCCTTCCTGGTTACACCACAGGTATGCTGCCTGGTTACACCACAGGTATGCTGCCTGGNAGAAGAGGAGGAGCAGGAGGAAGAAGAGGAGGAGCAGGAGGAAGAAGAGGAGGAGCAGGAGGAAGAAGAGGAGGAGCAGGAGGAAGAAGAGGAGGTCTTGAATGTGTTCAAATGTATTTTAAGCTTAAGGGTTTGGGGTTTTGGGGTTAGTGAAAAATAGGATTTTTTATGGTGAAAAAAATGGTTTCACGAAAACACAGCTGTGTGTGTATATGTATATGTGTGTCTGTGTACAGTACCAGTCAAAAGTTTGGACACCTACCCATTCCAGGGTTTTTCTTTATTGTATTTTCTACTGTAACAATGTGCGTTGAGAGTCGGGAAGCCAGTTCAGGGAGTATTTTAATAAATTAACACGACATAATGCAAAACAAGAGACACGAACAACGCACAGAACTGACCCAGGAACAGAAACAATGACGCCTGGGGAAGGAACCAACGGGAGTGACAGATATAGGAAAGGTAATCAGGGAAGTGATGGAGTCCAGGTGAGTCTGATGAAGCGCAGGTGCGCGTAACGATGGTGACWGGTGTGCGCCATAATGAGCAGCCTGATGACCTAGAGGCCGGAGCACACGTGACATCTACATTGTGACATCTACATTGTAAAATAATAGTGAAGACATCAAAACTATGAAATAGCACATATGGAATCATGTAGAAACCAAAAAAGTGTTAAACAAATCAAAATATATTTTAGATATTAGATTCTTCAAAGTAGCCACCCTTTGCATTGATGACAGCTTCGCACATTCTTGGCAGTTTCACGAGGTCTCCGAGTGGCACAGCGGTCTAAGGCACTGCATCTCAGTGCCAGAGCTGTCACTACAGACCCTGGTTTKATTCCAGGCTGTATCACATCCGGCCATGATTGAGAGTCACATAAGGTAGTGCACAATTGGCCCAGTGTTGTCCAGGTTAGGGTTTGGTCGGGGTAGGCCATCATTGAAAAAATAATTTGTTCTTAACTGACTTGCCTAGTTAAATAAAGGTCAAATATAAATGAGGTAGACAGCTGGAATGCATTTCAATTAACAGGTGTGCCTTCTGAAAAGTTAATTTGTGGAATTTCTTTCCTTAACTGATTGGCTCAAACACATTGTGTTGTGATAAAGTAGGGGTGGTATACAGAAGATAGCCCTATTTGGTAAAAGACCAAGTCCATATTATGGCAAGAACAGCWCAAATAAGCAAAGAGAAACGACAGTCCAACATTACTTTAAGACATGAAGGTCAGTCAATACGGAGAAGTTCAAGAACTTGGAAAGTTTCTTCAAGTGCAGTCGCAAAAACCATCAACCGCTATGATCTAACTGCCTCATGAGAACCGCAACAGGAAAGGAAGACCCAGAGTTACCTCTGCTGCAGAGGATAAGTTCATTAGAGTTACCAGCCTCCGATTGCAGCCTAAATAAATGCTTCACAGAGTTCAAGTAACATCTCAACA
>NW_019944404.1:17642-24160 GCF_002910315.2 Salvelinus sp. IW2-2015 | reverse complement strand
TCAACTGTTCAGAGGAGACTGTGTGAATCAGGCCTTCATGGTCAAATTGCTGCAAAGAAACCACTACTAAAGGACACCAATAAGAAGAAGAGACTTGCTTGGGCCAAGAAACACGAGCAATGGACATTAGACTGGTGGAAATCTGTCCTTAGTCTGAGTCCAAATTTGAGATTTATGGTTCCAACCGCTGTGTCTCTTGTGAGACACAGAGTATGTGAACGGATGATCTCTACATGTGTAGTTCCACTGTAAGCAGGGAGGAGATGTGATGGTGCTTTGCTGGTTACACTGTCTGATTTATTAGAATTCAAGGCACACTTAACCAGCTTGGCTACCCACAGCATTCTGCAGCAATACGATATCCCATCTGGTTTGCCTTAGTGGGACTATCGTTTGTTTTTCCAGGACAATGACCCAACATACATCCAGGCTGTGTAAGGGCTGTTTGTCCAAGAGGAGAGTGATGGAGTTCTGCATCAGATGACCTGCGCCTCCAAAGGTTTTCTTCTCGCCTGAGTTGCCTCGTTTCACAGCCAAAAATCATATTCAACCATCTAGTGTTCAGCGAAATAATAACACAATGTCAAATTCAGGTAGCCTAGTCAAATAATGAACATCCAATCACGTTAACCGTTAGTCTCTCGCGGGAATTCCACTAATGGTCCGTATGTAGCCAAACRTAGCTGCTGGTCATTCTGTTTGCTCGAAAATTGATAAATAGTTTAAAAAAGTAAGGCCCACATCCATAGAGACACATACCAATTCTACTGATAGTACTGCTACTACCAGCAGTACTACAACCTGTACCTGTCGACGACACAAGTTGTTCTGCTTCCACGAGCACGTCCAATGCTAGCATCAGTAATTCTACATTTGTTGTTAGCCCAGCTAGCATGGACACTGACCGTTGTGAATCTGATGCAGTCGAAGAGCTACTGCCCGCTTACCCGGGAAACCATCGAACAACAGACAGGGACGTTGGACCATCGAAGAGGAGCAATAATGATGAGAACTACATTGATTTGAGGTTCACTTATATTGGGAGTAGTGCCTTTCCTCAGCCACAGTGTGTAATATGTGATAAAGTACTATCTCACAACTCAATGAAACCTTCCCTCTTGCGCAGACATTTAGAAACAAAACATGCCAATTTGGAAAATAAGCCACAGGAGTGTTTTGAGCGAGAATTAAGACAACTTTCGAGGAGTAAGACATGTATAAAAGCAACAGATACCATTAATAAGAAGGGGCTAGAAGCATCTTATATGGTGAGCTACCGAGTGGCTAGGACAGGCAAGCCCAAAACGATTGTGGAGGACTTAATTATTCCTGCTGCCGTGGATATGACTGGGACAATGCTGAGGGAAACACACAAAAAGAGAGAAGATTTATGAGGTATCGATTAGGGTTACGTTCTCAGCGGCTGAGGAGGAGACTACTCTTTGTAAAAGAGGAGAATGAACATATGATTTAGAATTATAACAGAGGAAACGAGAGAGGAGACATATGGTATGGCATGACAATGATATTACCTGTGAAGTAGAAAAGGCCTAGTAGTTAGATGAGGAGCCGTCGATATAATCGAGTATGATCAGGGAGTGAATGATTGTTATGTGTTAGATAAGAGTAGACTATAGACAGAAAAGCAGAAATACCTAGCTACTACTACAGATAATTAGAAGAGAATGGGAGAAATCAGGAACACAGCACACCCATCCATGCACCAGCCACTAGCACACGATACCACACAGGTCGAGATCGATCACCAGTTCACTGCCAGGTATATCAGAGGAGACGGTTAGGACAGGATCATGGCTCATAAGAGACACGAACCAAGGATCATCCAGAGTCAGAAGTAGCGGTCAGATACAAGACTTACGAGGACATTAGGCAGCAGCCAGCACGGGGGAAGGTGCTCACTCTAGAAGCCCTACCGACCATACCACCGACGTCAGTCAGATTAGCGAGCGCACAGAGGCGGGTAGACGGCTGAGGGACCTCACACAGATCGTCAGCCCCGACGCTCACTGACATCTCAGACTAGCACTCGCAGAATCTAGCAGGCCCCACAACCGGACGAGCTCAGTAGCGAGTACCACTCAGGCCCGCACCGCCCGCCTTGGGACAACAGATAACCACTAATCCAGCAGGTTATGCCAGCAGTCACACGGACACGCGGACGACTAGACACACTCGTCGACACCGGAGTACGTTCCGTCAGCCTCGGGCACAGGCTCGCCACCTCACCGGCGAGCTTTAGCGAGCCATCAAGGCTATGTATGCGGAGCACAGCCGGCGTACGCCGACCCTCGCAACCACCGGACCCCGACACACAACCGACCTGAGGTCCTAGCAGACGCGTCAGAGCATACGGTCGACAGTACCAGACCCGTACGCAGGCACATCTTTACCCCAGTCCCCATCACTAGCCGCCCCTCCCACGGTATCCAACACTGGTACGCGACAGGCGCCATTGAGCGGAGATTTCCGAGGCACACTACCAACCCACGCCAGGCACCGCACGGCATCCCTTTGGGCCCGCTGGGTGGCGGCTTTGGAACCGTGGACTCACGATAGATGCCATCTGCACGGCATCCGAGACCCAAGTCACCACTCTTATGCGTCACTCCATAATTACGGCCGCGGACTATCCAGATGACTTTTCATGTTTTTTGACGCTCTCTACGGCCGGAGACACTTACGATGTCATCATCTCCTATGTGCCCATCTTTATCTCATTCTTCTATCCATGTATTTGAGTAGTGCTAGATAGAGTAAGCGGTAGGACCAGGCTAGCGAGCGCCGCCGAGCCCACTACAGAGCTATCTGAGGGGGGATGGATGTATAAGCGCATAAGGCAGACTAGACATCTAGGCACTCTTCTCCCACCCTCTTACCACTCATTCGCCACTATCGCCCGATTGGCCACCCACACCGGTCGGAAACTCACGACATCGCTATCCCACGGTCTCTGGTTTCTCGGCCCACCTATCCCACGGCTGGCTTTGCTTGAGGGCCAGCTTAGACGCGCATAACAGGAGACCTACGCATCTCACCCACATCCCTCGCGGACACCCTACATCCGCTGCACTATAGATTAGCACCGGTCAGTCTCTGTTCTCTAAGCAACCAACCACCCCGCACGGGCGCAGCGCCGGACCGGTGGGCGGCTGGCGTCCTGGTCTGGGGCCGGGTTGGGTGGGCTTTCCCGGGTGGGGTCTGTGCGGCGTCCCAGTTCTGGTTGCTTCCGGTGGTGCTTCCGCGCGGGGTTGGGCTGGGTCGCGCGGGCCCGCGGCGGGCGATTGGGGTGGCGGCGGGGCTGGGGCGGCCGGCGGCGCGCCTTGGGGTTGGCGGCGGGGTTTGGCGGCTTCGGCCGGCGGGCTTCTGGGGCTGGCCCGGCGGCGCTTGGCGTCTTCGTGCCTGGCTCTGAGGTTTCCGGGTGGCTCCTGGAGCGCTTCGTGCTGGCTCCTGGCGGTTCGTGCTGGGCTCCCTGGCCGGCTTCGTGATGGATCCAGTGGCGGCTTCGTGCTGGATCCCTCTGCCGTGGCCGCGGGCTTCGTGCCCTGGACTCATCCTGGCGGCCTTCGTGCGGCCTCTCTGGCGGCTTCTTGGTGCTCCCCGCCCGTCACCGGGTGGGCCTGCCGGTTCGTCTGGTTTCTCCGCCGCGCGCCGCTTTTGCTTGCGCGGCTCGCCCATCCTCGCCCTCGCTGCCTTCGCCTGCCCTCCCGCTTCCCCCACGGCCTCCGGGTTCGGGCGTGCTCTTCTCTTCCGGCTCCTTGGCCATGGCCACCCTGTTTCTCTTGCCCACCGTGCCTCTCCCCTACCGCCGGGCCCTCCACGGGCTTGTCTTCTCCCGTTTTCCCTCCCTGTTGTTCCTTACCTTGGGCTGTCCAGTGCACGTCTGCCCGGGCCTCCCTCCCCGCTCTCGGTTGTCCTCTCCTGTTGTTTTTTTGGTTGTCTTTTCTCTGGTCCGCCATTTGGTGGTCTTTTATCCAGCTCTGGGTCTCATGTTGTGGCGCTGTGGGCCCTCTGTGTCTCTCCTCTGGTCTTGGCAGGCCCCGGTTACGCCGTGGTACGGCTCTTCTCGCCGGCCTTTTCTTCTTTTGGAGTCAGTCGTCTTTCCAGCGCTTGTCCTTTTCTGTGTCTTTCTGTTCAGGGCCCTGCTTCTCGTTTCTCTGGTTTTTTGTTTGAGCCTCTTTCCGTGTTCCGTGCCCTGTTCTTGTTGTTTTCTCCATGCTTGGTTGGGTCTACCTTGTGCTTGGTCTCCCTTGGTTGGGTTCCCTTGGTTCGGTCTATTGGTTGGGTCTACTTGGGTTGGGTCTGACTTGGTTGCGTCTGCTTGGTTGGGCCTGCATTGTTGGGTCTGCATTGGTTGGGTCTTGCTTGGTCTAGGGTGGTCTATTGTTCTAATTCGGTTGGGTCTTGCTTGTTGGGTCTGATTTGGTTGGGTCTGATTGGTTGGGTTGATTGGTTGGTCTTGAGCTTCAGATGGTCTCTATTGGGTTGTGGTTGCGTCTCCTGGGTGCATTGGTTGGGGTTCTGCTTTGGTTTCCCATTGGGTCGGGCTTGATTGGTTTCGGTTTGCGTTGGTCTGTTTGGGTCCTGATTGGTTGGTTGTTGGTGGGTCTAACTTGGTTGGGGTCTGATTGGTCTGGGTTAGTTGTTGGTTGGCTCTGAATTGTGGGTTTGATTGGTTTTGATCTGGGTCGATTGTTGTGTCTAATGCTTGGGTTGATGGGTTGTCTGATCCTTGGTTGGGTCTATTGGTTGCGGTTGTTGGCGTTTATTGGTTGGGTTGTTGGTTGGCAATGGTCTGCTTGGTTGGGGTTCTGTCTAACCTTGGTTGGGTCTATTTGGTTTGGGTCTTTGGTTGGGTCTTTTTGTGTTTCTGGTCCTGGGGCTCTGTGGGGTCTGTTTGTGTTTGTGCACCCAAAACTTGCTGGCTGGGGGCTACCTCAGGTTCATCACTCTGAGGTGGGGCCTTGTGATGGGCTGGTGGGCATCTTCCTTTAGGTGGTTCGAATTTCAGCTTCTTTTCCGGCATTTGAGGGTATTCTGCTCTGCAGCATTGTTAGGTTTTGACCTGACCACCAGATATTTTTGCACAATTCTGCTGCAGAGTCTCATTGGGTGTTTGTCCATTTGGTGAATTCTTGTGTAGATGAGTGACACTACCCTCCACACCAGAGTCATGGATTGCCACAACATTATAACATAAATGAGTGTGAGTTTTTGTCACCACGGGCTCGTGGGAGTGATGAGAGCTCTTAAGGACCAGGGCATAATTAATATATCAATCATAATTTGGCTCTTTATTTACCATCTTACATTAAACCTTATTTATTCATCACCATTGTGAATACTCACAGGTTATGAGAAGGGTGCTTGAAAGGTGCACTCTCTGCTGCATGTGGGTTGTATTGGAGAGGTCTCGTCTTATCATTTTCCCACACGGTCTGTGCCTGTATTTAGTTATGCTAGTGAGGCCCAGAATCCCTCTCATAGGTACGTGGTTGCAGGGTATCAGTGTCCTCACCCGCGTTTGCCAAGGCAGGATATTTGAGAGCAGCCCATTCAGATTCTGTCTGTGGCTTCTGATTAAGTTAATTTTCACAGAACCGCTTGTTGCAATTTCGTTGAGGACTCTTGTTCAGATATCGGTGTGGACTGGGGAGGGCATGAGGGTTACATCCAGTTGTTTGTGTCATCCCAGCTCACTCAGGTGCTTTCGCTATATCACATTTGCACATTGTCCGTAAGCGGCCTCCCGGGTGGCACAGTGGTCTAGGGCTCCATCGCAGTGCTAGCTGCGCCACCAGAGCTCTGGTTCGCGCCAGGCTCTGTCGCAGCCGCCACGACCGGAGGTCGTGGGGCGACGCACAATTGGCATGCGCGTCCGGGTTGGGAGGGTTTGGCCGGTAGGGATATCCTTGTCTCATCGCGCTCCAGCGACTCTGTGGCGGGCCGGGCGCAGTGGCGCGCTACCAGAGGGCAGGCCGGTGTTTCCTCCGAACATTGGTGCGGTGGCTTCCGGGTTGAGGCGCGCTGTGTTAAACAGTGCGGCTTGGTTGGGTTGTGCTCGGCAGGCGCACATGTTTCGCCTTGTCTCTCCGCCCGTACGGAGTTGTCGCGATTGCCAGTAGTAATTCCTGCGACTGGATACCACAATTGGGGAGAGGATAATTAATAATAACAGGAATGTCTGTCAGCTTGGGTTCTTGCCCACAGCAATTATACATGATGGAGACCTGTGTGTTGTCTTGTTAAGACACAGAAATTTAACTACTTATCTCGCCTCAATTTTGTCCTGCACTGAATTAGTTGCAGGAGTCCCTGTACTCTGACTTCAGCTCAGTCAGCGAGACCAAACTCCTCAGATAGGGAGGTCGTGTGACAAAACTCGTTCCCATCATCCATTGTTTCCCACACCCTCTGCCACTGTTCAACTGCAGGCGTCGTGACAGTGTTTGTGTTGACTGCAGAACACTTGTCCCTGTCATAGTTTTTTTGGGGCCTTG
>NW_019944404.1:8194-17617 GCF_002910315.2 Salvelinus sp. IW2-2015 | reverse complement strand
AGTTAAATTTTCACAGAACCGCTTGTTGCAATTTCGTTGAGGATCTCTTGTTCAGAATCGGTAAGTGGACTGGAGGAAGGCATGAAAGGATACAAATCCAGTTGTTTGTGTCATCCCAGCTCACTCAAGTGTGTTATATTCTCCTAACATTCCTTTCACATTTCCACCAAACCCATCAAAGTGTTTCCTTTCAAATGTATCAAGAAATGCATATCCTTGCTTCAGACCTGAACTAACAGGCAGTAGATTTGGGTATGTTATTTAGGCGAAAAATTTTAATAAAAGGGATCGATCCTTTAAACACCTTAAGAGGCTAATGGTGTTATTATATGGTGCAATCCCTCTAGGGAGTGAAATGCTTTTGTGGCATAATAATCAAGCAAAACTTCTTGAAGTCGGAAGAACAAAATTGCAAACAAAAATAATGATATTAAATCAAAAACATGAACCACCAAATTATTAATAGCAAACAAAAAAATGTTTTGCTTATTAAGCCAAAATAAATGTTAAGGGCAATATCAAATTTAATTGTAAAACTGGCATTGCAAAAAAACGAAGAAAACATTTTGTTATGATAAACGCAAATTAAATAACACGCTTTCCTTCCCTCTTTTGTGCAATTTTCCCTATCTTTGGTTATGTTACCCCTCCCCCAGGGGCCTTTGCTTTTCTCTGCCTTTTTTTCAGTTGAAAGTTTTGGTAATCTTTCCAGCAGCATGAGCACTCTGCATCCCACTTGCTGGTTTGCTTTCTGAAGCTAAGCAGGGTGTATGGTTCAGTCCCTAGATGGGAGACCAGATGTGGCTGGAAGTGGTTAAAAATAAACTTGTGGAAAAAACTTGTAACATGGTCCGGGAATGTATTTTCTTCATTGACGGGGAAAAACCTGTGAAAAATGTATATGTGAAACTTAACACGGGTCCCAAAAATTCAACAACAAAATTAATATTTTTTTTTTTTTGTAATGGCAGTCGGTGCACACATCTTACATCGAGCAGGGATGGTCAAAGATTGGGAAGCAGTGAGTAAATTGGCAATAGCAAAATGGTTTTATTCAGGTAACCACTTATGGAGAGTAAATGCTTTGCCGTTTTTGACTGCAACATATGCAGTTTTGGACTGAACAGGCTTTTTGATTTCAATTTTCTTCACCATTACCTGTCATGTACTCACCGACCGATGGGGGTTTTTCATTTAAAAAAATTTTTTTGTTGTGATATGGCAGACTCATTAATTGGTGAAAAATAACATTCTATGAAAGGGAAAGAAAGGAACGATTTTGTGCAATCTGGTGCACACACATTAGTGAATCGTAATGCTCCACGAAAGAACAGAAACATTGAACTAGTTAGTTATTTTATTTCAGATGGAAAGCTATCTTTCTCTGTGACATCTCATTTGGGCTTTTTGTTCAAACTCTCACTGCCATTTCAAGGTATTAATGAACCATATTGTTCTTAAACACTTCTTCTTTTATGTTATTAAAACAAAGTGACACACAAGGCGTCTGACATCTAAAACTATTGGCGAGAGTGAGAGAAGAGTTGGAGAAGGTACAAGGTGAGGCGAATTTCAGATCCAGAGGGCAAGATTGATGTTATTTGTCGAACCCCTGTCTGTGTTTGTGGAAGGTCAGAGTGAGGACACGATTCAGTCCTAGTCCGTTTTTCTGGAGAATGAGGAACATAGGCATGCTAGCTGAGACACAGGGACTCTCTGCTGATATATGTGCTGTGTCTGGGAGAAAGTTGGTTGTGCAAGTAATCTGCTGTGTTACCTCTGTGGGAGAAGGCTAGGCTAGATCAGCTTATCCTACAAAAGGTCTCTCCTCTGTCTCCTCTCCCCCAGAGAACCCAAGCCAACACACACAGATTGAAAAAGGCCAATGCATTTAGGATGGGAGCCAGTAATTACAGCCACAGCTGTTATCCTTTACCTTGAATTGTCAAGATGTGAGAGTGGTTTATCCATACTGCCCACACCAACAGGTCTTATTAGCGAAAGTTCTTCAGTTTGATTCCCCCCCCCCCCCCCCCCCCCCCCCCCCCCCCCCCCCCCCCCCCCCCCCCCCCCCCCCCATCAATTCAAATGTAATTTATATAGCCCGTCGTACCATCAGCTAATGTCACAAAATTGCTGATACAGAAACCCAGCCTAAAACCCCAAAACAGCAAGCATACAGGATATAGAGGCATCTCCTCTCTTTCCTGTCCTCAGTTAATTGAATTTACAAAATAGTATTTTTTTCATACTTGTGTTCATTTTAGTACTTTCACTGCATAATTTCTAATATAGAGCTTTATCAGTGCAAAAAACTTGATAAGTTCATGATTGCAAATCTAAAAAACTGATTAGCTATGTTGTGCCATCTCTTCTAATTCTCTGTACCCGTGTCCCTGTCCTCTCCTTCCACCCCCTGTAGGTAAAGGCTTACTCCACGGGGTCGGCCAGGTAGCTCAGGCTCCACAAGAGCAGTGCTCTGGGCACACAGAGCCCTCGGTCACCAGGAGGGCCACGCACACTGGACGCAAACCCGGCAGAAACTGTTGGACACTGCCCAGACGGAGAGATACCCCCACAGATGGTAAAGACATGGGTGAGGGGGGGAGAGGGACAGGTTAGAGAGATGCAGGAGGGTGGATGGGAGCCTTCTTTGTTGACTGTGGTTGTTAACGAGGGCTTATAGCCATACTTGATCCCTTGATATGACCCCACTGGGTCCATCCTTGATTACAAAGTCTGTATTATTACCCCGAAGGTTAATGACAGTGTTAAATCTGAGCCTCTTGTCATCCTCTTCTCCTCAGCGGCCTCTCCTGCCCCAGAGCAGTCAACAGTGTGGGGGGCCAGGCTGCATGGTTCATGGGCAGCCGGAGGCTCGGACCCCCCTGAGGAGTGTATGGTCTTCCACGCTGGAGCGGCAGCACATGGCCTCCTGAGCGGCAACCCGCCAACATGGGCACCCTGGCAGGGCATTGCCACAGGGCTGGCGGCTGCATAGACCACTCACACACAGCCACAATGGCACCCGCTCCCAACAAGCACCCGAGCAGAAACTAATGGAGAACGATGTACGTATTAGCTTTCTCCTGAATTAATATGTCCACAGCCCGGCAATTGTTAAAGAGAGCGAGATGAGAGGGAAACGCAGAGCTGTAAATGATTGATGTACAGACACACCAGACACGTCTCACAGTGTTCTTTTTTTACGTGTTACTTTCATCCTTCCTTCAACAAAAAATCTTGCCATTGAAGTTGTCTCTTTTGCTTTGTAATTTCACATTGTGAGTGATGGACTTTGTTGGTGCCACATTAAGTGAGGGAATTTTTGATAAATGATCACCTTTGAATTGACAACTTTGGTTTGGGATCTCTTGTCTTCCTCTTGCAGAGTCTTTGTGATGAGTCGGCCCTCCAGTGCTGGCTTGTCATAAGTGCAACTGAGATTTCCTCTCTCCAAATGCTACAGGACGGAGGATGGAGGAAATGTCAGGAAGTGGAAGAGAGCGAGTGAGAGGGAAACGCAAGCTGTAAAATGTGATGTACAAGACACACAACACGTCTCAACAGTGTTCTTTTTACAGTGTTACTTTCATCCTTCCTTCCAACATAATATTCGTATGTCACTTGCCCCCCCTGTTTCATGTCACAAGATGTTACAAAGTAATCACTCTACATTAATGAAGAAAAATCACCTACAGTTTAGCTGGTTGGACTCATGAAGGTGAAAGGACTTTGCATTTCTTGTAAAATAGGTTTTTGTATTTTTCAGTTTTCTCTTGTTTTGCTTCGCTATGCAAGCCAAAATCTGCCATTTGAAGTTGTCTCCTTTTACTTCTAATTTACATGTGAGTGATGGACTTGTGTGCCACATTCGTA
The DNA here is from genome assembly GCF_002910315.2 of Salvelinus sp. IW2-2015. Taxonomy (NCBI): domain Eukaryota; kingdom Metazoa; phylum Chordata; class Actinopteri; order Salmoniformes; family Salmonidae; genus Salvelinus; species Salvelinus sp. IW2-2015. The sequence goes on along the minus strand of NW_019944404.1, from coordinate 13,738 downwards.
TTTTCATTAAAGCTTGAAATAAATGATTTTATTTTGATGAAACTACTGAATTGTTTACTTTGCAAGGCGTTCGGGGTGATAATAAGCACAAAGTCATCAGCTGAGCTGAAAGGAAGAAGGAAGCAGAGGAGAGTCTATTAATAGAACCTAATAGATTATTATATTACAGAACGTGCTTTTTCAGAGACACACATGTAATTGAGAGATATTAATGTTTAAAAAAAAAACAGCCACAGAGAAAAACGTTATGTTTTTTGTTGTTCTTGTTCAATCTGCGTGGTTTGTGAGGATGATCTGGCCAATGTTGCGTTGTGCTGCTTGGCAGGTCTTTCCCATACAAATATATTTCCCATGACAGTGAAGGCAGCAGTACTTGGATTCCAAAAAATGATGACTTGTTTCAGAAGTAATCATAAAAAGGGTGAAACTATCTATGTGTAACAATTTAAAAATGGTAGCGTAGATGCAAAGGCAGAGGCAAAGGGATGGCCAGCTATGTTGATAGGGAGTTTTTGGGCCCATAGAGCACCACTCAGGTGTGCGTCAGGTGGACAGCTGTGTGCACAGGATGGACTCTTTGGCAGTGTTGCCCATGGGAACCAAAGTGAGATTAAAGAGATGTTGGCCTTGAGACGACTAGCTAATCCCCAGACTGGGTTTCATAAGCTGTCAGTGGACTTGGTAAACATGTTAACAACAATATGCAATTAGATTAGAATAATACACCCCATCATAGAATATGATGCCGTCTGTTTTAATCCTACTGGTGCGCAGTATAATTGTCCCCTATCTACCACCCTTGGCAACACACTGGTGACACTCGTTCAGGTTAGTGAGCGAATAATGTGAGCCCCTCGCTGAATCAGCATATCCTCAAACGCTTAACCGTCACGGAGGGCAGCTGGTTGCAGCTTCACAATGCAGTGTTTTGATTTCAACTTCGTTGTTCTTTTCTGGTTGTTTCGTTGTATTGGCTCCACCTGTAAAGGACTCTTGTACCTGCCAGATCCGAGTCTGCCACTCAGAAATAATCCAGGCACGTACAGTTGCCTTCATTTTTAAACAACCCCGACGAAATGCCAAATAAAACGTGTATGTGGAATCAACCATGAGTCTCTGTGCTGCTGCATGTGAGTTGATGTGCAAAGCATTCTCCTCATTTTTGAGGAAAATGTAACTGATTCCCCATTAGGCATTATGTGCATACACTCATAAGTGCCACAGTTAGCAGAATACAACAACTCTGAACAAGAATCAGAGACTAGAGTGCACATTAAGAACAATACCTCGTCTCCCTCTCTCAAGCGGTCTCCGTGTTTAATCAGTCTAGTCAGAGCTAATGGGAAAATAAAAGAGATGATTACTAAAACATTATTGATGACATCTATCCGTTACAGTCCCCCTGCCACGTCCTACACCAGAACACCCCATTTAGAGTTACTGGAGGAAATGTCAGTCAACTCCAGTTTACCAAACGGGACAATACAAGTTGAACACTCAGAGGGCTGATCCAGCCATTAACACAGCTCTAGCATTGGCGATTTGGGGAAAATCCCAGCCGACCTACAACGACAGATGAGTGAGGATGACGATGATGATTCTCTACTCCCATTTATTCCAGTTATTTTCCGTCGTCTTTAGGGCACTTTTGTAAAGCATGTAAATTCCAGTGATGATACAACCCTTTCAGGACATGTTGCGTCCTTAGCAGTCTAGATACTGTTAGCTCTTTTTGAATACTCATTCACGAACCATACAGAAAATGCAATTGTATTGATTTAAAAGAGTCCGTATGGTGGCTTTCTCCTGGGGAATCCATTGCCTTTCATTCTCCATTCTGTGCATATACTTGTTTTCACTACACCTAATGAAACAACTGCTTATGAGATCACATTAGTACTGCAAAGTTCAAATCACTGTTGGTCCGCCTCTGTCACACTACATGTCTCCCTGGGCTAAGCGTGGCATGTCTGTAATGCCCACCAAATCAGAGAGCAACACAGACCTGATTGACAGAATATAAATGGAAGCGAATAATGTATCGAGCTGGTAGTCAAAAGAAAACATGAAAAAAAAACACGTTAAAAAAACGTGGTTTTCAGATTGGGTTTTGCTGTTTGCATTTTCACAAGTCAGACGTGGTTTTAGATATGTGTGGAAGTTTAACATGTACATTTTTCAAGTGTTTTTCCTTCTTGACAAAAATCCACATGTGACATTTCTTGCCCACACGTCTATTTTTCCACATGCTTATTGTCACTAACTTCCAGCTACATCTGGTCTCAACATCCAGGACCGACATTAACCAACCAGCTTTAGCTTCAGAGGAAAAACCAGCACTGGGATGCAGAGTGCTATGTTGCTGGAATGAATGTACCCAAAACTTTCAACTGGAAAAAAGGCAGAGAAAGCAAAGGCCAGGGTAACATAACCAAAGACAGGAAAATTGCAGGAAAAAGAGCGGAGGAGTTTTATTTAATTTGTTTATACACTGTAAGGCAAAGGTTTAGAAACACCTACTCAGGTGTTTCTTGATTTTTCTTTGTCGATCGGGCAGAAAAAGTTAACGTCGTTCCAGCGGAGGCAAAAAAACAATGTTGGAGTTTAATTTCAAGTACGAGAAAAAGCTGTAAATGCGGACGAGAGTTTCGGAAATTGCCAGAAGTAAAGGGAGGACAGCAAATAGTCAATGTTTGGGAAAGATCTGGTGCAGTCGACGAGGATGTGCACGTAGCGGCGGCTTTGTTTTGTGTCCGCATTGATTGAGAGGGTGCCTACTACAAATCCCATACACAAGTTCACCAAGACCGGACCCTCACCAATAGGCCATACGTCAATGATACTGCACCCCATCAGCCCGCAAGCACCCCCATAGTTTCAGACCGGCCCTCTTCCAAGAAAACAGACATGACTGGAGCACTGCCTGAGAGTTGTTATATAATACCCGCTTTCCACACGACCATCTCCAATCTTAGACTACTGCAGAAGTCCTAAGCATTTCTATGCAACTCCCAATGACTCTAGACACCAAAATGAATACGCTCCCTTCCTTACCGGTCGGGTACAGGATGGAGAAATAGAATATATATAAGGACGAGCACTAACTTGACGGAGGAATGCGAGATGTTGGCACGTCTACCCGATAACCATCTTTGACCCCCCGGTGCTATCTTTATGTTAAGCGGATCAGGGACAAAGCTGATAGTATTTCAAACCACATCACAGCCAAACGTAGAAATACTATCTTAGAAACATGTTGCGCCGGTCATCCTTTCCCACAGGATCCCTTTATTTATGATATGCATTCGCTCCAAACCCTGGAATGTACTTTGGAAATTTGGCAAACGAAAAATCTTTATTCACTTTATCACATACACATGCAGGTGGATACACACAAACATGACGAACACCTTCTTTTTCCCCCATGACCTCCGAATGACCCCAGGTGGAACCTGCACAGGTGACCCAGCCTATGATCCACTTTTTTGATTGTCACTTGTTAAAATCCACTAAAATCAGTTTAGATGAAGGGGAGGAGACAGGTTAAAGAATTACTTTTTAAGCCTTGGACAATTGAACATGCTGTGCCCACGTTGTGCCATTCAGAGGGTGAATGGGCAATGACAAAACAGTAAGTGCCTTTGAACAGGGTATGTTAGTAGGTGAGCTAGGCACACCGGTTTTGTCAAGAACCGGCAACACTGCGCTGGTTTTCACGCTCAACAGTTTCTCCATGTAATCTCAAGATGTCACCCCCAAAGGGACATTTCAGCCAACTTGACACAACTGGTGGGAAGCATTGGAGTCCACATGGGCCAGCATCCCTGTGGAAATGCTTTCAACAACCTAGTAGGAGTCCATGCCCCGACAATTTTGACTTTTCTGAGATCGGGGGTGCAACTCAATATATAGGCACCGGTCTTCTTAATGTTTTGTACATATCAGCGTATAGCGGCAGTTGCGGATGGGTTATTAGCAATTGTGGGCGGGTGCGAGTGAGACATAACAGCTAACCAGCGCACCACTAACGTGTGGACTAAACCTTTGAATATGATTCCATGGAGCCATAGCCTTGGCAGCTAGAACAGCTCATTCATGACTCATGACATTGGCTAATTGGAAAGTTTGAACAGTATCTTGTGTGATGTAATTACTGGGAGACACAGGAGACCACGAGAATGGAGGAGCATGGAGGTTCCCAGTTCTACAAAACTACTACCCCCAGGCGGAGGGCTGAGTAAAGACTTGGGCTCCTCTGACCTTCAGGCTCCCCAGTGGGCCAATTTGTTTCTGTCGCCGTCTCCCATCCTCAATTATTCATCGTCCCCCTGACTGGAGTAGGCCACTTTCCTTGTGTCTCTGACATGTACCCAACAAGACCTTTTCTATGTCTCTGTTGGACACAGGGCATTTCAGTTTAGGGGAATATAGCAATATATTTAGCCATGTCAATGTTGTGGGTGTGTGACCCAAAGACTCATGACCTGTGGCACTGTCCCATCATTGTGTGCCATTTTACAATACGATGCTCCTTGTATAATGCCCATACAAATCCCCTGAGTACACAAAACATTAAGAACACCTGCTCTTTCCATGGCATACAGTAGACTGACCAGGTGAATCCAGTGTGAAAGCTATTGATCCCTTATTAATGTCACTTGTTAAATCCATTTTCAATCAGTGTAGATGAGACCAAATTGAGACGGTCCATATGTGTGCAACACAATAAATCTCTCTCTTTTTAATCAGAAGCCACAGACAGATTTCTGAATTGGGCTGCTCTCAGAATATCCTGCCTTGGCAAATCGCGTTGTTAGGACACTGATACCCTTTGCAACCACGTACCTATGTGAGAGTGGATTCTTGGGCCTCACTAGCATGAAAACTAAATACAGGCACAGACCGTGTGTGGAAAATGATTTAAGACTGAGACTCTCTCCAATACAACCCAACATTGCAGAGTTATGTGCATCCTTTCAAGCACACCCTTCTCATTAACCTGTGGTGAGTTATTCACAATTGTTGATGAATAAATAAGGTTTTATATGTAAGATGGTTAAATAAAGAGCCAAATTATTGATTATTATTATATTATTATTTTTGCCCTGGTCCTTTAAGAGCTCTTCATCACTTCCCACGAGCCCGGGTTGTGACAAAAACTCACACTCATTCTTATGTTTATAAATGTTTGTGGCAATCCATTGMCTTCTATGGTTGTGAGGTATGGTGTTCACTCATCTACCAAGAATTCACCAAATGGGACAAACACCCAATTGAGACTCTGCATGCAGAATTGTGCAAAAATATCCTTTGTGTTCAGGTCAAAACCCTAAACAATGCTTGCAGAGCAGAATACCCTCAAATTCCGGAAAAGAGCTGTTAAATTCTACAGCCACCTAAAAGGAAGTGATGCCCACACAGTCCCATCACAAAGCCCTCACCTTCAGAGTGATGAACCTGGAGGAGTCCCCTCAGCCAGCAAGTTTTGGGGMTCTGTTCACAAACACAAACAGACCCCACAGAGCCCCAGGACAGAAACACAAA
>NW_019944404.1:1625-8169 GCF_002910315.2 Salvelinus sp. IW2-2015 | reverse complement strand
TGACCAACCATTATACCAACAATAAACCCAACCAATAGACCCAACCAATAGACCAACCAATCAAACCAACCAATTAGACCCAACCAATCAACCCAACCAATCAGACCAATAATCAAACCCAACAATCAGCCAACAAATCAGACCCAACCAATCAACACCAATTAGACAACACATCAGACCCAACCAATCAGACCCAACCAATAACCCAAACCAATTGAGCAACCAATCAACCCACCAATCGACCCAACAATTCCCCAACCAATCAACCCAACAATCAGACCCAACAATCAGACCAACCAATCAAACCCAACCAATAGACCAACCAATTAGACCCAACCAATCAAACCAACAACCAATCAGACCAACAATTAGACCCAACACAATCAGACCCAACCAATCAGACCACCCAATCAGACCAACAATCAGACCCAACCAATTAGACCAACCAATTAGACTAACCAATTAGACCCACACAATTAGACCAACCAATTAGACCCAACCAAATCATGAAAAACACAAGATAATTACTTGACACATGAAAAGTATCAACAAAAACAGATCAAACTAGAATGCTATTTGGCCCTAAACAGAAGTACACAGTGGAGAATACAAGCTCTGTAAGAATACTGTGACTGACCCAAAATGAAGAAAATCCTTACTATGTACAGACTCTGAGCTGCACCTAACCTCCTGCCAATGTATGACCAATTAGAACACCTATTTCCACAGATCCCACAACATTGATAGTCCATATCTGTTAGGTGAAAACAGCAGCAAGATGTGTGGGCTGTTACCATGAGAAAAAGGACACAGTGGAGAACAAACAACATGTAAATACAACCTGTTATTATCTGTTTATTTTTTTCCTTTCCTTACTTCACTGTATGGCAATAATAACATTGTTATTTTACTTTTGTGAAATGTTTACTAATGTTTCCCTTGTTATTTCCCTTCTTTTTTTATATTCACTTGGTTTGGCAATGTAAACATGTTTCCATGCCAATACCTTGAATTAGAGAGAGAGTGTCACGCCTGACCTTAGTTCCTTTTTAAGTCTTTTATTTGGTTTCGTCGTGCAGTGTGGTGCATTCTATGTTTTGTTCTATTTTTTGTATATTCTAAGTGTTTGGCCTGTGTGGTTCTCAATCAGAGGAAGCTGTCTTTCGTTGTCTCTGATTGAAGACAATACTTAGTAGCCTCATTCCACCTGTGCTGGGGTAGCTGTTTTCTGTTTTGTGTATTGCGGCAAGAAGCCTCCAGTGGATATCCATGGCACGAACCTCCAGGTGATCATGCACGAGCTCCAGTTGACCCAGACAGCCTCCAGTGGTGATCCATGCACGAACTCCAGTGGTGATCCATGGCACGAAGCCTCCAGTGTGATCCATGGCACGAAGCCTCCAGTGTATCCATGCACGAAGCCAGTTCCACAGCGCCTCCAGAGTCCCTCCTGCCGGACCGCCAGAGTCCCCTCCTGTCCGGAGCCGCCGAGTCGCCCTCCGACCGCCAGAGTCGCCCTCCTCTCGGAGCGCCAGAGTCGCCCTCTGTCCGGAGCCGCCAGAGTCGCCCTCCTGTCTGGGCCGCTGCTAAGGTCCCAGTCCGGGTCGTAGAGAGTCCGCTCTAGAGCACCACCTAAGTGGGCAAGCAGAGGGACGGGGTCTACGTCCCGCACCAGAGCCGCACCGCGGTGAAATGCCCCCAGACCTCCCTATAGTTCGGTTTGCGGCCGGAGTCCGCACCTTGGGTGTCTCTATTTTTGTTTGTCAGGGCATGTTGGGGTGGGCATTCTATGTTTTGTCTATGTTTTGTAATTCTAGGTGTTTGGCCTGTGGTTCTCATCAGAGGCACGTCTATTGTGTTCTGATGAGAACCATACTTAGGTACTTGTTGTTTTTGTTTACTGTGTTTTTGTTCAAGTGTCGTATTTATTAAAGTTTTATGAATACTTACACGCTGCATTGGTCCTCTTCTCTCTCTCCGACGACTTCGTTACGAGAGAGAGAAAAAAGAGAGACGAGAGAGAGGTTATATTATTGGGTGAGAGATGGGGAGGGAGGAAGGAGGGAAGAGCAGCGCCTTGCTAGTAATAGTTGGAGGTAGTGTGCTTGAGCCAGGTTCTACAAAAGCTCCCACATCTCTTTCCAGAAGTGATTCTCTCTTTCTTTTCGTCTATCTACTGCTCTGTCTATTCTACTCTGTAGTGTCTGCTATTCTACTCTTTTCTGATCTACTTGCTCAGCTCTTTCTGTCTCTCTTGTTTTCTACTCTGCTATTTTCAAATCTGATCTGCTCAGCTCTTGTTCTGTTCTACTCTATCTGAGTACTCTTTGTCCTCTGTTTATTCTACTCTGTTTCTTTACGTTCATCTGTTCTGTTCTACTCTGTTTCTACTCTACTCTTAGTGTTCTGTCTTCTTATTCTCTCTGTTCTCTCTATTCTACTCTACTCTACTCTGTTCTATCTACTCTGGAGTGTTTTGCCTATATTTTACTCTGTTCTCTCTATCTTGTCTACTCTGTTCTACTACTCATGTAGTGTCTGTTCTGTCTTTCTATCTTACTCTGATCAGTATGTTCTGTTCGCTTCTACTTGTTCTACTCTATTCTAGTGTTCTGTTCTGTTCTGCTTACTCTGTCTATCTGTTATGTTCTATTCTGTTCTTCTCTGTGTTGAATTACAATAACAGTCTCCTCACACACTGTTCTCATCACACTGGACTATGGTCATGCATACATAGTCTCCTCTCTCTCTCTATTTATGATACTCAGAAAAAGGAGCATCAGCGCTGAAAACTAACACAACTTGATATGTGGATGATCAGACAGTTGATGACGACAGTGTTGTCATCAAGTGAGCTGTGAAGAGGAACATCTGTGAGATCGCCTCAGTAGATATCACCTCCTCTCAATGTTCTACACAGCTTCAATTCACCCGATTAAGATCATATTCTGACTAAGAATTTACGTCAGTCTCTTCTCATGTAGAGTTTAGGATACTGACGGCTGACTGAAAGACTGACTCGATAAGTTGACTCTGACTACTGATAATGGCAAACTGGCTTCAGATTGCGCTACTTGATTAACTGACTGTTAAATGGAAGTGGCGTGACTGATAGTAAAGAGCTAGAGGAAGCTGGCTGACTATTGACTGACTAGTTAAAGAGCTATCGGAAAGGTGTGACTGATTAACTAATTAAATGGAAGCTGGCTGACTGATTGACTGACTGTAAATGGAAGCTGCTGACTGTAACTAATTAAATGGCAGCTGTGACTGATTGACTATGTTAAATGGAAGGCTGGCTGACTGATGAGCTGACTAGTTTAAAGAGCTAGACGGAAGGCTGGCTGATCTGATTGACTGACTATTAAAAGACTAAGGAAAGCTGGACTGATGACTGAGATCTACTAGTATAATGGAAGGGTCTGACTATTTGATCGACTAGTTACAAGGAAGCGGCTGACTGATGACTGACTAGTTAAAAGCAGAGGAAGCTGGACTGACTATGACTGACTAGTTAAATAAGGAAGGCTGCTGAATGATTGACTGACTAGTAAAATATAGAGGGCTGATGATACTGACAGTTAAAGAGGTGCAATGACTGATTGACTAGTTAAGAGCTAGACGGAGCTGGCTACGACTGACTGACTAGTTAAAGAGCTAGACGGAAGGCCGGCTGACTGATTGACTAATTAAGACTAGAGCGAAGGCTGGTGACTGACTAGTTAAATTGGAGCGCTGACTGACTTGACTGACTAAGTTAAAGGTGGACGACTGGCTAAGGGAACCTATTTCCTTCAATATTTCGCACTACTTTATTACGACTATATATACGTAGTGGGAAGTAGCATGCCCTTTGGGACTATCCAAAGTCTTTCCTTGTGGAGTAGAACTCTGTGGCGACAAGACTCTTTCCTCCTTGGAGCTAGAACTTGTGGACGACAACTCGTCTCCTGTGGGTAGAATCTGGACGACAAGATCTGTTCCTCCTTGGATAATAACTCTGTGCGACAGACTCCGTCCTCCTGTGGAGTAGAACTTTGGACGACAAAAGACTCCTGTCTCTTGCTGGAGTATAACTCGCTGGGCGACAAGATCTGCCTGCTATAGTACCTGCTTGGAGCCACCTTCTCTTGAGAATCTGTGGGAACAACAAGACTCTTCAATCACATCTTCTCATATGTCCTCCTATCTCCTCCTCCATATTCTCTCCTCTCTCTTACAGTAAGAACATATGTGATGCTATTGTTGAACAAATTGTAGGTTTAACGGATGTTCCTACCGTGCAGAACTGCTCCCTAAAGCTGAGAGAGCAGTATAATCCACTGTTCTCTACCACACGTGACCATGCCGCTGGGCAACAGGCCAAGGAAGCAGGTGTGAAATGTAACACCTTACCTACAATTCATCATGATCTGCGTCTTCAACCCCCCCCCCTTTTCTCCCGACCCGTCACCAGCGCGCTTCCCTTGACACAGTCTTCGTGTGCGTAGTGCTTTGGGGTGTGTGTGTGTTGTGTTAGTGTGTGTGTGTGATGTTGTGTTGGGCGTTTGGTTGTTGTGCGGGAGGGACGCAACCACTGTGTCTAAGGAGATCCGGTTCGTCTTGCTACGAAATAACAAGGATAACACATCGCTCATTCTAAGATAATGACTAGAAGCTTTCATTTCCACACGTGTCGCTCGCTAGACAATAAGTTAAAACAAGACAGAGATATCATTTAACTTCCTCTATCCTCCTTCTTTCTTCTCTTCTGGATCGTTCTTTTCTTTCTTTTTCTTCACTGAACTCTCTGTCCTCTCTGCTCTCTGAGGGACCTCCTATGGAGTCTATACAGAACAGTAAAGCCGCTAAGAACTAGTTTGTACGGGAACGATCATTGGCGGCCTCGATAACACGTCTATGTTTGTGTTCTTAGAAGGACTGGGGACACGAACTACAGGTTCTGTTCCTCGATAGGCATAACCCTGTATGTTCTGTTCACCTCTCTGTAGAGAGTGGGACACGACGTCAGGTTTGGTTCCATAGGAACCCGTATTCTGTTCACCTCTCGTAGATGAGCTGGGGGACACGACTCAGTTGAGTCCTAAGGATACCCGTATTTCTGTTCACTCTCTGTAGAGAGATGGGAGCACGACCAGTTTGCGGTCCCAGATAACCTGTATGTTCTTTCACTCTCTGTTAGAGACTGGAGCGGGGACACGACTCATGGTCCTCTGGATAACCCTGTATGTTCTGTTCACCCCTCTGTAGGAGGGATCAGTTGGTAGGAACTTTCGCACCGTGAGAGACGACACGACTCAGGTTTGGTCCTCAGGATAACCCTGTTAATTCTGTTCACCTCTCTGTGAGGAGCAGGGACAGACGCAGTTTGGTCCTCAGGTAACCCTTGTAGTATTCTGTTCACTCTCTTGGGACAGGGCGACACGACTCAGTTCGGTTCCTCAGGATAACCTGTATTTTGTTCACCTCCGTAGAGGAGCAGTGGACCGAACTAGTTTGGGGTCCTTCAGGAAACCTGTTGTTCTTTCACTCTCTTAGAGAGACAGATGAGTATTGTTCAAACCAAACAAACCACTCAACTCATGTTAGTATGACCCATGTATAGCTGTATAGTTACACTGATCCTATCCGACTATTACAGAGTTAGTTTACACTGATCCTATCAGACTCCCGGGGTCGGTAGAGAGGGTCCCCGCTCTAGAGGCACCACCTAAGTGGGCCAAGCCAGAGGTGGAGCGGGGTCTACGTCCCGCACCAGAGCCGCCACCGCGGTGAAATGCCCACCCAGACCCTCCCCTATAGGTTACAGGTTTTGCGGCCGGAGTCCGCACCTTTGGGGTGTCTCTATTTTTGTTTGGTCAGGGCATGAGTTGGGGTGGGCATTCTATGTTTTGTTCTATGTTTTSTATTTCTAGGTGTTTGGCCTGGTGTGGTTCTCAATCAGAGGCAGCTGTCTATTGTTGTCTCTGATTGAGAACCATACTTAGGTACTTGTTGTTTTTGTTACTTGTTGTTTTTGTTCAAGTGTTCGTATTTATTAAAAGTTTTATGAATACTTACCACGCTGCACCTTGGTCCTCTTCTCCTTCTCCCGACGACGTTCGTTACAGAGAGAGAGAGAAAGAAAGAGAGACAGAGAGAGAGGTTATAGTTATTGGGGTGAGAGATGGGGGGAGGGAGGGAAGGAGGGAAGGAGCAGCTGCCTTGCTATGTAAATAGTTGGGGAGGTAGGGTGGGTCTTGGAGCCAAGGGTTCTACAAAAGGCCTCCACCATCTGTTCCAGAATGGATTCCTGCTCTGTTCTTTTCGGTTCTGATCTACTCTGCTCTGTTCTACTCTACTCTGTAGTGTTCTGCTATATTCTACTCTGTTCTGATCTACTCTGCTCAGCTCTGTTCTGTTCTACTCTGTTCTGTTCTACTCTGCTATTTTCAAATCTGATCTGCTCAGCTCTGTTCTGTTCTACTCTATTCTGAGCTACTCTGTTTTGTTCTACTCTGTTCTGATCTACTCTGTTCTGTTACGTTCAATTCTGTTCTGTTCT
>NW_019944404.1:0-953 GCF_002910315.2 Salvelinus sp. IW2-2015 | reverse complement strand
TCTGTTCTACTCTGTTCTACTCTACTCTGTAGTGTTCTGTTCTGCTCTATTCTACTCTGTTCTACTCTACTCAGTAGTGTTCTGTTCTGCTCTACTCTGTTCTACTCTATTCTGTAGTGTTCTGTTCTGTTCTGCTCTACTCTGTTCTATTCTGTTATGTTCTATTCTGTTCTGCTCTGTGTTGAAGTTACAATAACAGTCTCCTCACAGCACTGTTTTCTCATCACACTGGATCATGGTCATGCATACATAGTCTCCTCTCTCTCTCTCTATATATAACATCAGAAACAGAGGGGAMCCACTCAGCGCTGAGAAACTGAACCACAACTTGATACTGTGGATGACAGACAGGTGATGGACAGACAGGTGTTGTCATCAGCTGGAGCTGTGAGAGAGGAACATCCTGATGACTCGCACCTCAGTAGATATCACCCTCCCCCTCTCAATGTTCTACACAGCTTCAGTTCACCCCGATTAGCCATCATATTCTGACTAAGAATTTACGTCATTCCTTCATCATGTAGAGTTTTAGGACTGACTGACCGGCTGACTGAAAGACTGACTGGATAATTGACTGACTGACTGACTGGATAACTGGCAAACTGGCTTGCAGACTTGCTGGCTGACTGATTAACTGACTRGTTAAATGGAAGGATGGCTGACTGATTGACTGACTAGTTAAAGAGCTAGACGGAAAGCTGGCTGACYKATTGACTGACTAGTTAAAGAGCTATACGGAAAGCTGGCTGACTGATTAACTAATTAAATGGAAGGCTGGCTGACTGATTGACTGACTGGTTAAATGGAAGGCTGGCTGACTGATTAACTAATTAAATGGAAGGCTGGCTGACTGATTGACTGACTAGTTAAATGGAAGGCTGGCTGACTGATTGACTGACTAGTTAAAGAGCTAGACGGAAGGCTGGCTGACTGATTGACTGACTAGTTAAAGA
>NW_019944403.1:68395-74190 GCF_002910315.2 Salvelinus sp. IW2-2015 | reverse complement strand
AAGTGGTGAGAGAGACACGAGAGAGGACGAGAGAGAGACAGAGAGACAGAGGACAGAAGAGCAGAGAGAGGAGACGACGAGGCGAGAGCTGAGAGAGAGACGAAGAGAGAGAGGAGAAGGAGACGAGAGAGAATGAGACGAGAGAAGGAGAGTGAGGGCGCGTTAGAGAGAGGCATGGAGAGAGTGAGAAGAGACGGAATATGATGAGGATTGAGAAGAGAGAGAGGAGAGAGAGAAGAGAGTAGAGAGAGAGAGAGACGAGAGAGAACGAGAGGAGAGAGAGGGAGATGAGGAAGAGGATATGAGGAGAGGGAATGAGGAAAAGAGGGAATGAGGAAGAGGCGAATGAGCGGGAGAAGGGAGAGGGAATGAGTGAAGAGGGAATGAGAAAGCACGGGGAGGGAATGAGGAAGAGGGGAATGAAGGAAGGAGGGAAGGGCAGAGGGAATGAGGAAAGAGGGAATGAGCGAAGGGGAATGAGGCAAGAGGGAATGAGGAAGATGGAATGAGAAGGAGGGGAATGAGGAAAGAGGAATGCAGGAAGAGGAGAGAGCGGAGAGAGATACGGGCACAGGTATTGAAAAATTCGTTACTGAATAACTCGTTTAGGTAAATGAACCCATACTGGATTATAACACTTTTCTGTTGACACTTTTTTAATATATTCAAGGAATGTAGAATTTAAAATTTGAAACATTCACAGTGTTTAGATTGTTTAAAAGATCCAGCGATGTATTATTCATGTAACCTGTTTTAAACACCAGGAACATATGTTTTCACCACAAGGGTGTGTTTAGGTTATTATCACTTGGGGGTGTTTGTTTTTACCACTGTAGGGTGTAAAGGCTGTATTTTCATAATTTCCCTGAAAGGCCTTTTCAAAAGTGAATGGTGAGAGCATACCCATCCTGACTATGTTTTGGTTTTGACAGGAGCATCATTCTTTGACTGAATAATTCTGTTCAGAAGCCTTCACTAGGTGACTTGCATAAGTGAATTTTGTTCCAATCAAAGGAAGTCCTTTTAGGAACGCTCATGAAGGCTGAGTGATGGCTCTTTTCAGGTGGCCGGCGTCGTTCGGCTTCAGCTTCCCGAAAAGAGTCGGCTCTTTGTGACTCCCAAACGGCTCTTTTGACTCCCAAGCGGCTCTTTAAAAAATAAACTATGTGTTTGTTATTGTTTCAAGTCAGAAACAGTTTGAGATAGTTTGGACTGTGAATTCGGTGTTTAAACAATCAATTATTACATCAAATCATAATCTTACCTTAAGACAATGATTTTTAAATTGCATTGGTTTGTTATGAAATAGAATGCTATTAAACATCTTGCAATCTCAGCTAAACTTTGTTAATGTATATTACAACAACAGTGCATATAAATGTCAACAATTCAAAACGAATATTAATGTCTGAACAACACAATAACTAGAAATATTGCACCATTATCAATGTCATGACTTTTAGGTAAACCGTGGTAGACAGAGACCTTGTTCTTCACCAAGCTCAGAAGATCTGCAGATCCTTTTGGGATGAGGGACTTCCTCCAATAGGCATCGGACCCTCCATTATGGCATTCTGCTTGACGGATTCCTTCGTGCGCATGCTATCCCAGTTGGCTCTCTCGTCAAACAGCATCGCGAACAGCATGACGCTTTGTGGCACTACATGCTGGTGCTTTCTGGCTCCATCTGCATCCCCTCTTCTTCCTGTTGCCCTGCGTGCCTGAGCAGGTGCTGTTGGGGCTGTCCCTCTCCTCTTCTTCCTGTTGCCTGGTGCCTGAGCCAGCTGACTGTGGGGCGTTGTCCGTCTCCGCTATTCTCTCTGTTGCCCTGGTTGGACTGTAGCCAGCTGACTGCTAGGGGCTGTCCCTCCGCTCTTCTTCTGTTTGGCCCTGGTGCCTGAGCCAGCTTGACTACTGGGGCTGGTCCTCCCTCTTCTTCCTGTTGCCCTGGTGGCCTTGAGCCCGCTGACTACTGTGCGGCTGTCCCTCCCTATTCTTCCTTGTTGCCCTTGGGTGCCTGATGCCAGCTACGCTGCTGGGGCTGCTCCCTCCTCTTTCTTCTTGTTGCCCTGGTGCCTGAGCCAGGCTGACTTAGCTGGGCGCTGCTCCCTCCCTCTCTTCCTGTTGCGCCTGGTGCCTGAGCCAGCTGACTGCTGGGGCTGTCCCTCCTCTTCTTCCTGTTGCCCCTGGTGCCGTTGTAGCCAGCTGCTGGGGCTGTCCCTCCTCCTCTTCTTCCTGTCTGCCCTGGGTGCTGAGCCAGCTCGACTGCTTGGGGCTGTCCCTCCCTCTTCTTCCTGCTGGCCTTGGTGCCTGAGCCAGCTGACTTCTGGGGCTGTCCCCTCGCCTCTTCTTCCTGTTGCCTGGTGCAACTGAGCCAGTCTGCTGGGGCTTGTCCCTCCTCTTGCTTCCCTGTTGCCATGGTGGCCCTGAGCCAGCTGATCTGTTGCGGCTGTCCCTCCCTCTTCTTTCCTGGTTGCCCTGGTTGCCTGAGCCAGCTGATCTGCTGGGGGCTGTCCCTCCTCTTCTTCCGTGTTGCCCTGATGCCTGAGCCAGTCTGACTGCTGGCGGCTTGTCCCTCCCTCTTTTTCGTTCCTGTTGCCCTGGTGCCTGAGCCAGCTGACTGCTGGGGCTGTCCCTCCCTGCTGCTGAGGTTATTCTGTGAAGAGCCTCATCAATCGCTCTGGCATCACTGAAGGCTAACTTCTTAACCCTGGGGTCAAGTGCAGCGGTTTCTGATAGCRCGTGATTATATTCCATTTTGTGGAACTTTCTGTCCATTGATGAACATAGGGTGTCCATCAACTCTGTCACATGTCCTGTGGTTACATTTGCTTCTCTCTGGCGGCTGGCTGTGATTCGCTGCAGACCTTTACACAGGAGTATCATTTTTGAGGCTGTCACATCGCTGAAAAGAGAGAACAGTAACTYATTAGTTCAGGTTCATGTTTTGTCTACTGATACTACATTCTCATCTACTGCCCATATACATATATAATACTGGATTAAATAATGATGTGGTAATAACTGCTTACTGTACCTCTCTCCACTGGTCTCCACAGTGACCTGCTCAAAGGGTTCCAGGACTCTGCACACCTCCTCCACCACCTCCCATTCCTCTTGGGTCATCAACAGGTGCATTGACAATGGCCAGGGTAGAGATGATGGCATCCTTTGACTCAAGAAACCGCTTCCAACATATAAAATGTTGAATTCCACCTTGTAGTGCAGTCTTGTTTAGGCCTCAGCTCAGGCATCCCCATCTGACGTTGTGTAGACTTTTAGTTTTTCAGCACCTACTGTGCTCCTGTGGAAATATTAGACAGCTGCTTTYACTTWGTCCACAGTGGGCTTCATCACCTKCAGAGCATCTCTTACWATCAGGTTGATTGTGTGGGCAAGACATGGATGATGGGTCCATTTCAACATTTTCATGRCTTTGGTTATGTTAGCTGCATTGYCRCTRACACRACAGACCACTTTTCYATCTACTTGCCATTCTCTGGTCAACTCTCAACAGTTCCTCTGCCAAGTTCTCTGAGGTGTGTCTGTCGCTGAACTCAAAGCAGTCCAGAAGACAGCTAGACATCGAAAAAAAATCTTCAATGWAGTGACATGTAACCGACRTGTAAGAAGTGGTTACCCTTGATGTCCAGCAGTCAGTGGTAAAGCAAACTGCAGTAGCTTTTAGGACTTCCCCTCACTGAAGCCTTTTGTTACGACTTCTGCCGAAGTCGAAGCCTCTCCTTGTTTGGGCGGTGCTCGGTGGTCGACGTCACCGGTCTTCTAGCCATCATTGATCCATTTTTCATTTTCCATCGGTTTTGTCTTTTCTTCCTACACACCTGGTTTCAATCCCATCCATTACCTGTTGTGTGTTTAACCCTCTGTTTCCCCTCATGTCTTTGTCAGAGATTGTTTGTTATTCAGATTTCGTGTTGTTTGTATTGGTGTGTGACGGGTCCTCGTACCCACTTTGTTTAATTGTTATTATAGTTTTGGAGTTATGTTTTGTTTACAGTTATTAAACAACTCCATTACATTAGGTTTGATTCTCCTGGGCCTGACTTCCCTGCCACCTATACACACGACTGTGACTCCTTTGTGCTCTCGTACAGTTGAGGAATAAGTGATTTTGAAAGGGTTTTCCTGCTATGAATTGTGTACATTGGATTTAGACTATTGCTATAATGTCTAAAACCTCTGTCCTCCACGATCGAAAATGGCTGGAAATTGGTGGCAATCATTTTAGCCAATGCAATATCAATTTGGCCTTGTTTTGCTACAGACATAGACTTTGGCATAAACTGGTCCATAAAATACTGCGTTGCTGTGGGTTACGGAGTAGGCCTACTTGACTGAGTGGATACATCTCCACGTGTGGAGGTGCTGGCTCCACCACTATCACTAGCAGACCCGCTAGTTTCTCGAAGCTCCACTACAGCTAGCTTCACAGTTGGGTGCACAGTTCACATRTGCCGGTGTAGGTTGTGTGTAGAACCGGCTTTATATGTGATTTTGTTTTGGCAAATTCTACACTACACTGCTCTAACGTTGTCTACGTTATTAAAATGCATCCAAATGCTACTGTGCTTCCGACTCATTTTCCAGCTGTTGTTTTCACAGCTGTCCTTCCTCTCTCTCCTCGGCTGCTAAGTGTGTGACTGTGAGTGAGTTGGCTCGGCCCTCCCTCACCCATCTTTGGTTCATTGGTTGTCACTGCGTGTCTGATTGACAGGAACAACAGGTGAGTCTGTTAGTCTGAGCAGACAGTCAGAACGAATGTGTGTGCGCTTGAACATTTAGGCCTATATTATTTTATTTATTTTTTCATTCTTTGAATTAGTTAATTCCATTCATTTAAATCTTTTGATTATTCATATCTTATTTTTTAATTTTTTTTTATAAATAGATTCGGCTCTTCTGATATGCGAGCCGGCTCCCAACGTTCACCTACAAGAGCCGGATCTTAGAGTCGACTTGTTCGCGAACGACCCATCACTACATAAGGCCTTTAACTTCTAGCCTAATGTCCTTGAAATGATCACTGGAAAAACCTGACTCATGGGCCACATCAAAACCTGCAAGACGCAATATACTGGTTTGTGAAGTGATTAGTCATGTTTTTCGGAATATAGCCAGAATGAGGATATTCAACAACTGTAGTATTTTATCACCCACAACCTGCACTCAGATTGACTGCTATGATGAAAGACTGTGTATACAAGACGACCTAAACCGGATAAACAATTACAAAGATCGAAGTAATTCTCAACATATTCTATTGCAAGTGACGATTGTCAAACCACATTATACTGGAAGATCACACTGAAAATACAACGAACACGTCCAGCAAATTTGTTGGGGGGAAAGAACACTTGGATGCTTGAAAGCTCCTAAAAAAAATTGCTTCACCAAAGCACAACTGTCTTTCTTTTTGGAGGTTGGAGATGCGACCCCAACTGATCAAATGATGAAGCGGTAAGAGGTGAGGGGATGACAAGATGACGAAGAAGAGAATGAGGGAAGAAGAGAAAAAGGAATGAGAGAGATTCTTTACTGCTCCAGTGGAATATAAAGTGGAGAGTCGAAAAGACAGACTCATTTCTTCTAGACATTGATCTTGGGGCTGAGCGATCTCTAGTTAGACACACATTATCACTCGGTCTCTAGTTAGACACACATTATCACTCGGTCTCTAGCTAGACACACATTATCACTCGGTCTCTAGCTTAGACACACATTATCACTCGGTCTCTAGCTAGACACACATTATCACTCGGTCTCTAGTTAGACAC
>NW_019944403.1:60995-62417 GCF_002910315.2 Salvelinus sp. IW2-2015 | reverse complement strand
GGACACACACCGCACCGACAACCAGACAGGACACACAGACACACAGGACACACAGACACACACATCTCGACATTTGGTCCATGAATTAGCAGGCCTTCCTCAGATGCACACACAGACACACAGACAGAATGACACACACACACACAGACACACACAGACATACACAGACACACACATAGGGATACAGACACAAACACACAGACACACAGACACATAGACAGAGTGAGTCATAAGACTGGATCATAGACTGGGATCATAGACTGGGTCATAGACTGGGTATGCTGTTGATCCATAGGCTGGTCATAGACTGGGTCTATAGACTGATCATAGACTGGTCTATAGACTGGGTCATAGACTGGCTATAGTCTGGGGCATAGACTGGCGTCATAGGACTGGATCATAGACTGGGTCATAGACTGGATCATTAGACTGGGTCATAGACTGGATCATAGACTGGGTCATAGACTGGATCATAGACTGGGTCATAGGACTGGGTCATAGACTGGATCATAGGACTGGATCATAGACTGGGTTCATAGACTGGGTCATAGACTTGATCATAACTGGGTCATGTGTTGGGTCGTAGACTGGGTCATAGACTGGTCATGTGTTGGGTCGTAGACTGGGTTGTAGAACTGGTCATGTGTTGGGTCGTAGACTGGGTTGTAGACTGGGGCATGTGTTGGGTTGCGTAGACTGGATCAGAGACATGGGTCATTGACTGGATCATAGACTGGGTCATTAGAACTGGTCATAGACTGGGTCATAGACGGATACACTTAGACGCAGTTGGTGTGATGTCAGACTGGTCATAGACTGGGGTTGTAGACTTGCGGGCATGATTGTGGCTGCGTTAGACTGGATCAGAGACTGGGTCATAGACTGGATCATAGACTGGGTCATAGACTGGATCATAGACTGGGTCATGTGTTGGGTTGTAGACTGGGTCATAGACTGGGTCATGTGTTGGGTCATAGACTGGATCATAGACTGGGTCATTTGTTGGATCATAGACTGGGTTGTAGACTGGGTCATAGACTGGGTTGTAGACTGGGTCATGTGTTGGGTCGTAGACTGGTTCATAGACTGGGTCATGTGTTGGATCATAGACTGGGTTGTAGACTGGGTCATAGACTGGGTTGTAGACTGGGTCATGTGTTGGGTCGTAGACTGGGTCATGTGTTGGGTCGTAGACTGGGTCATGTGTTGGGTCGTAGACTGGGTTGTAGACTGGGTCATGTGTTGGGTCGTAGACTGGATCTCAAATGACACCCTATTATCTCTAGTGCACTACAGTAGGTCTCTGGGCAAAAGTAGTGCACTACCGTAGGTCTCTGGGCAAAAGTAGTGCACTACCGTAGGTCTCTGGGCAAAAGTAAGAGGAGATCCGGTAGAACCTATCTGTAGTGCTAGCTACTGTTA
>NW_019944403.1:54122-55288 GCF_002910315.2 Salvelinus sp. IW2-2015 | reverse complement strand
CTGCATCAGAGGCCCTATGGGTAGTTGCCACACTTCTGATCAGAGCGTATGAGTAGGCACTACTTCTATCAGAGCCCTAGGTGAGGCCAAAAGGGAATAGGGACATTTGAGAAACAACCCTAATTCTGTGTACAGACTAATGAATGGAAATGTATGCAACACTGTGGATTAACCAAAAGGGTCAAATAGCTGCACAGTGACGCGGTGCACAGTACTATATATTTCTGCCGTCTGAAAATGCAAACTGGAGCATAGCAAATGTGCTGTTGCATTCATGACTTGTTTAATGACACCACCGTTAACACGGTAAGTGAGTGAACCATGTTTGTTCATCGGTTGATGTCGGCCCTGTTGAGGTTGGCTGAGATCCTTCTCCCTTTCATAACAAATGTTAACCCATTGGAGGATGCTTCTAAAAATCAGAACAGGCTCTCTGGGCAAAAGTAGTGCACTACCGTAGGTCTACGGTCAAAAGTAGTGCACTACCATAGGTCTCTGGGCAAAAGTAGTGCACTACCGTAGGTCTACGGTCAAAAGTAGTGCACTACCGTAGGTCTACGATCAAAAGTAGTGCACTACCGTAGATCTACAGTCAAAAGTAGTGCACTACCGTAGGTCTACAGTCTATAGAAGTGCACTACCGTAGGTCTACAGTCAAAAGTAGTGCACTACCATAGGTCTACGATCAAAAGTAGTGCACTATCGTAGGTCTACAGTCAAAAGTAGTGCACACTACCGTAGGTCTCTAGTCTATAGAAGTGCACCAGAGAGAGAATAGGGTTCCATTGTGGATGCACTTCAGGGCTCTAGAGGCAAACAGACAGAAGTAATCCAATGAAATATTCAGGTTGTCAAACTCTCATTCTGTCTGTCTGTTCAACACTGTCTGCTACTGCTGAGGTACAACACTGAGGTACAACACTGTCTGCTACTGCTGAGGTACAACACTGAGGTACAACACTGAGGTATAACACTGAGGTATAACACTGAGGTACAACACTGAGGTATAACACTGCACACACAACACACACACACAACACACACCATCACACACACACACACACACACACACACACACACACACACACACACACACACACACACACACACACACACACACACACACACACACACACACACACACACACCACACACACCACACACAC
>NW_019944403.1:40720-50301 GCF_002910315.2 Salvelinus sp. IW2-2015 | reverse complement strand
TTCTGCTACTGCTGAAGGTACAACACTGAGGTACAACACTGTCTGCTAACTGGCTGAGGTAACACTGAGGTACAACACTGTCTGCTATGCTGAGGTACAACACTGAGGTACAACACTGAGGTACAACACTTGAGTTTTCAACACTGTCTGCTATGCTGAGACAACTGAGGTACAAACTGGTCTGCTACTGCTGAGTAGCAACACTGAGGTATAACACTGAGGTAACATGTCTGCTACTGCTGACGGTACAACACTGAGGTATAACACTGAGGTATAACACTGAGGTTCAACACTGTCTGCTACTGCTGAGGTACAACATTGAGGTACAACACTGAGGTACAACACTGCTGCTACTGACATGAGGTACAAACTGAGGTACAACACTGAGGTCCACACTGAGGTTACACATGAGGTATAACACTGTTAGGCTTAAAACTGTCTGCTACTTGCTGAGGTACAACAAATGAGGTACAACACTGAGGTACAACACTGTCTGCTACTGCTGAGAGTATAACACTGAGGTCAACACTGAGGTACAACATGTCTGCTACTGTGAGGTACAACACTGAGGTACGCACTGTCTGTAGCTTTTTGCTGAGGTCACACACCACTGAGGTACAAACTGAGGTACACAGCGCACCCACCTCTGGGCTGAGTGGTCAGAAGGAACACACACCGTGCCGTAGAAACAGACAGATAAATCAAGGATTAATTAGCAATCACAGTAGTCCAAAGCTCACTGAAAGGTCAGTCCATTACCACTACCTCTATCTTGAGAACAATCTTGATTTGAGTGCTTTCAGAGCGAGCGAGAGAAAGAGAGAGTGTGTCATTACTATTATCTGTCCACAGCTATGGCTTCACAACCTAATTAGGTTAGGGTTAAGTGAGAATACACCTTTACGATTAAAGTATTTCGTCCTACTCAACCCCGGTGAGCTGCGAGCTTTCAATATGTCCGTAGACCACTTCAGTGGAAGGCTAACTAAAAATGTTACGCAGCCTAACCTATCTGAGCAGACGACAGTACAAAACCCGTACTGTACTTATTTCCAAAGCTAAATATCAGCATGTTGTACTGTTGAGCTATATACAGATATTTTCAGTAACACTTTATCCTATGGTATCTTGTATTACAGTTTATAAAGGAGTTTGTAATGGGTGTAGACACAGTTTACAGACTGCATTTTTACGCAATGTCATTTCTTAGCAATCAGTTCCCCAGCACAGTCTATCAAACGAGGTCCAGGTGAATGCAGAATGGGGAAATATCCCTGAGACGGTGCTGATGGATGGCTCTCATAGAGGTCCCAGATGGTGAAGACATGCCTGCGTTCATTGATAATCAACTCAACCGATGTGAATATCATTGATCATTTCCACAAAATGTGATTACATCACTGACCAGAAATGACTAGAGGATTCCATCACCACCATCATCATCATCATCATCATCATCATCATCATCATCATCACCATCACCATCATCACCACCACCACCACCATCATCACCACCACCACCATCATCACCACCACCATCATCACCACCATCATCATCATCACCATCATCACCACCACCACCACCACCACCATCACCATCACCATCACCATCACCATCATCACCACCACCACCATCACCATCACCATCATCACCATCACCATCACCATCACCATCACCACCATCATCTACACAAAAACCACCACTCACCACCCTAACCATACCGACACCACCAGCATCTCACCACCACCACCACCATCAGCCACTACCCACCTCATCACCACCAATTCACCATCCACCACTCCACCATCACCACCACCACCACCGACACCACCACCACCACAACACCATTATCACCAGCCTACCATCCCGTAATCACACCATTCACCATCATCACCACCATCAAATCACACCACACCATCATCACCACCACCACCATTATCACCACCACCACCCCCAACACCACCATCATCACCACCACCACCATCACCACCATCATCATCACCATCATGAAATTACAATTTGATAGATTCCCAAATCATAGACTGTACCTTTAAAGCCACAACAGTGATGGACAATGACATGCATATTCTCTGAGGGTATTGGAGGATTCGTAGCACTGTAATTTAGCTAACTGACATCTGCATGGAAAAGGTCACCATTTAAAAAAAATATTATCTCATTAATCAACATGGTCCTTCAGAGACTTCTATGTTCCAAATGGTACCCTATTCCCTGTGTAGCGCACTACTTTAGACCAGGACCCTATGGCACCCTATTCCGTATGTAACGCACTACTTTAGACCAGGGCCCTATGGCACCCTATTCCCTATGTAGTGCACTACTTTAGACCAGGACCCTATGGCACCCTATTCCCTGTGTAGTGCACTACTTTAGACCAGGGTCCTATGGAACCCTATTCCCTACATAGTGCACTACTTTAGACCAGGGTCCAAAGGCACCCTTTTCCCTATGTAGCGCACTACTTTAGACCAGGGCCCTATGGCACCCTATTCCCTATGTAGTGCACTACTTTAGACCAGGGCCCTATGGAACCATATTCCTTGTGTAGTGCACTACTTTTGACCAGGGTCCGGAATATAAATATATACATATATACAGGGCCTTCAGAAAGTATTCATACCTCTCGACTGATTCCACATTGTGTTGTGTTACAGCCTTATTTCAATTGATTTCTTTGCACACAATACCCCATAATGACAAAGTGAAAACATGGTCTTAGAAATCATTGCAAATGTATTGAAAATTAAATATAGAACTATCTAATTTACATAAGTATTCACACCCGTAAGTAAATACTTTGTAGAAGTACTTTTGGCTGTGATTACAGCTGTGAGTCTTTCTGGGTAAGTCTCTAAGAGCTTTCCACACCTGGATTGTGCAACATTTGCCCATTATTCTTTTCATAATTCTTCAAGCTCTGTCAAATTGGTAGTTGATCATTGCTAGACAACCATTTTCAGGTCTTGCCATAGATTTTTAAGTGGATTTAAGTCAAAACTGTAACTCGGCCATTCAGGAACATTCACTGTTTTCTTGGTAAGCAACTCCAGTGTAGATTTGGCTTTGTGTTTTATATTGTTGTCCTGCTGAAAGGTGAATTTATCTCCAGTGTCTGGTGGAAAGCAGATGGAACCAGGTTTTCCTCTAGGATTTAGCCTGTGCTTAGCTCCATTTATTAAATGTTTTTAATCCTGATGAATTCCCCAGTCCTTAACGAATACAAGCATACCCATAACATGATGCAGCCACCACTATGCTTGAAAATATGGAGAGTGGTAGTCAGTAATGTGTTGTATTGGATTTGCCTCAAACGTAACACCTTGTATTCAGGACAAAAAGTGAATCGCTTTGCCACATTCTTTGCAGTATTAGTTCAGTGTCTTGTTGCAAACAGGATGAATGTTTTGTAATACTATTTATTCTATACTTCCTTCTTTTCCCTCTGTCAATTAGGTCAGTATTGTGGAGTAACTACAATGTTGTTGATCCATCCTCAGTTTTCTCCTATCACAGCCATTCAACTCTGTAACTGTTTTAAAGTCACCATTGGTCTCATGATGAAATCCCTGAGCGGTTTCCTTCCTCTCCGGCAACTGAGTTAGGAAGGATACCTGTATCTTCATTGTGACTGGGTGTATTGATACACCATCCAAAGCCTAATTAATAACTTCACCACACTCAAAGGGATATTCAATGTCTACTTGTTTTTATTTTTTACAAGTGATAGGCTAATATTGTCACCCATTAGACTATTCTTGATTTAATCTTGTCTTTACATATACTAAATAATATATGTGTGAAATATGTTTTGATTTAGAATGGACCATTATCATGCACCTGTCTCAAAACAGGGGCAGGGGGAAAAATAAATCTATGCACTTAAATAACGAATGGAGAACGCTTTACCCGTGGTTTATTTTCATGCCAGGAAGGTAGGCTATACTCCTATTGTAAAGGTAAACAATGTGCTTAATATTAGGAAAGGTAAAAGTAAGAGTAGCCTTTCGAAAGCTGATGGAATCCTCCTCTTTTTAGTAGAGGCCATCACTCTGTTTTCTCGGGCAATCGCATAGCCTATAGAAATGTTGCGCAACATGAGCTCATGGGCTATCATGTTCGATTCGATTTTCGATTACATTTGCATTGACGTCAGAGTGATTAGAGGGACAATAGAGTGCTGAGTACCAGGCAGTTCGTAAGTTTGGTAGGCTACTAATCACCATCAGCAGCATCAGAGCTTGGAGAAGCCTAATTACCGTGACTAAACGGTTACGTGGAATTTGACTTCCGTCATGACTCGTGACCGCCGGTGTGGAGGTAATACGGTCGCCGTAACATCCCTACTCGTGATAATATATGTACGCTACCAATATGACTAGTAGCAGTACACTACGTAGGGAGGTCGGGCGTTAGGGACGCAGCCTTGGTTCTCTCCCAGACCTAGTAACAAACATGCCCCAATCAAAACGGATCCTGGGATTTTACACCAGCTGCTCAGGGCTACGTTATGTGTTGAGTCGTCATGCTCTGATGCTCCAAGCACCTTGGTACTATGACCTCTACAGTTGTCATTCCCTCGGTGTGTGTGTGTGTGTGTGTGTGTGTGTGTAAGCCCTTGTACCTATCTCTCACAGTCTGTCACTTCCTCGTAGTGTTGTGTGGTCGCTGTACACACATGTTGAGTGTTGTTGTGTGGTCGTGTGTGTGTGTTGTGTGTGTGTGTGTGTGTGTGGTGTGTGTGTGTTGTGTGTGGTGTATGTGTGTGTGTGTGTGTGTGTGTGTGTGTGTGTGTGCTGTTGCGTGCGCTGCGTGTGTGTGTGTCAGCAGACATTTGTTAATGTCAAATACACAACATGGTGAACTGAGGAGTGTGTGTGTGTGTGTGTGTGTGGTGTGGTGTGTTGTGTGTGTGTGTGTGTGTGTGTGTGTGTGTGTGTGTGTGTGTGTGTGTGTGTGTGGTGTGTGGTGTGTGTGTGTGTGTTGCGTGCGTGTGTGTGTGTGTATATGTGTGTGTATATGTGTGTGTGTGTGTGTGTGTGTGTGTGTGTGTGCCGTGCGTGCGCGTGCGTGCGTGTCACAGACATTTGGTAATGTCAAATACACTTTATTTCAACCCAATTTAAGGAGTGAAATTCATTGCTGAAATGGTATCAAATCAAATTTGACCGTTTAATCTGTTTTGCATTCAGACGCGTGTTTAGTCTGGCTGCACCGTTGTGAATCCAGCATCTCCAAACGCTCAATGAATGACCTTTTACCAAATATCACAGTCATTTGCTTGCACAGAGAGAATATCATCACGGCTGCGAATCGTCCAACTGTAATAAATTCCTACAGTAGTAGTCTGTCATGTTATGTACATCACCTACATGTACAACAGTAATGCGATGTATCCCACAGGGGAATAGTCTATTCTTAACATACAGAACACACTCTACTTGCATGACAACCCGACACAGACAAGCCGTCTATTCTAATAAGCTTACGCCCCGGATATTTCGGTCACACGCACTACAATATCTACTCCCTGAAGTAACAAATCCGCGTGTCTATGAGTCCAGCCTGAGAGAGCAGAATCTTACACAGATGACGGAGTCAGTGTTGAGATGTTCAACCACCCACGTCAGCCTAGCTCAAGTATATCTGACACCTCACTGTGTCCGTCTCCCTGCGAAACCAAAAAAAAGTGTCCCAAATGGCACCCTATTACCTATAGGCACTACTACTACTACAGAGCCATATTGTGAGGGGGGGGGGTGAAGGTCAAAAGTAGTGCACTATGGAGGAATAGGTTGACAATTTGGGACGCATGTTGCAGTATTGAAATGCACAGGGATCAATGCTCTTACAGAGATCCCTCTCTGGTAGGATAAAACACATCTCACTCTCTCTTCCTTTTCACCCTCAGGCCACATCTCCGTCGAAACATTGTTGTTTCTCTTCAGTTGCTCTTTTTTTCTCATTTCTTTCTGTTTTAGCCTGAAGTATACTTTTTTGGATGGCTGTTACCTGTAACAGGGTGAACCAGACCTGGTTCTGTTACCTTGTAGACAAGACCTGGTTCTGTTACCTTGCAGAAGGTGAACCAGACCTGGGTTCTGTTACCTTCAGACAGTGAACCAGGACCTGGGTTCTGTGACCTTTGCGGTGATAACCAGACCTGGGTTCTGTTCTTGCAGACAACCAGGTCTGTACCTGCAGACAGGTGAACCAACCTGGGTTCTGTTACTTGTCCAGACAGGTCCCCGGTTCGTGAACAACAGGGTGAACCGACCTGGGTTCTGTTACCTTGTAGACCGGTGAACCAGACCTGGGTTCTGTTACCTTGCAGACAGGTTGAACCAGACATGGGTTCTGTTACCTTGTAGACAGTTGAACCAGACCTGGGTCTGTTACCTTGTAGACCAGACCTGGGTTGTTACTTGCAGACAGTGAACCAGACATGGGGTTGTGTTACCTTGCAGACAGGGTGAACCAGACCTGGGTTCTGTTACCTTGTAGACAGGTTGAACCAGACCTGGGTTCTGTTACCTTGCAGACAGGGTGAACCAGACCTGGGTTCTGTTACCTTGCAGACAGGTTGAACTAGACCTGGGTTGTGTTACCTTGCAGACAGGGTGAACCAGACCTGGGTTCTGTTACCTTGTAGACCGGGTGAACCAGACCTGGGTTCTGTTACCTTGCAGACAGGGTGAACCAGACCTGGGTTCAGATACTATTTGAAAAAACTTAAAATACTTTGATAGTTTGCTTTAGCCTGTCTGGAGTGTCGGATGGCTGGGGTTTGCTATTTTGGGACTATTCTAGTGGTCCTGTTGTGCCAGGCAGGCTACAGTATCTGAAATTATTTTAACCGGTCTGGCGGTGAACACATTTTAACAGAATCTGTATACCCAGGTTTGGTGTGAACAATCTCGACAGACCCAGGTTTAGTTTTCCCCCACGTGTCTCGTTAAGACTGCATAGGTTGTCGTTCTGTGGTTTCCTCTGAGAGGGTTATTGTTCTGACTCTGACAGCCTCTTGATTTATTGGTCTCTCTGTTCTTATGGTTTCATCACCCACCGTCTTTCAATTTACTTTATGAATCAGTCTCATAACAGGGGAACACTCACTCTTATCGCACAGTTCAACTGGCAGGGAACAGACAATACTTGTTAATACATTACAGACTGACAGAAGGCAGTCGAGGGAGATCACCAAGTTAATACATTACAGACTGACAGAAGGCAGGCGAGGGAGATCACAGTTAATACATTACAGACTGACAGAAGGCAGTCGAGGGAGATCACCAAGTTAAAACGCAGGGAAGTTCAGTAATAGGTTGGTGTCTCTTTTCTTTGCGAACTGGGTCGGTGTTTATCTGAGGTCAGATACATCATAACGGTGAAGTTGTAGAACCTTTTGAGGATCTGAGGGCCAAATCTTTTCAGCCTCCCGAGGGGGAATAGGTGTGTCATGACTTCTTCACGTGTTGGTGTGTGTGGTTCATGATAATTCCTTAGTGATGTGGACACCGAGGAACTTGAAGCACTCGACCCGCTCAGCTACGGCTCTGTCGAAGTGGATGGGCGCGTGTTCGCGCCCTCTATATCCTGTAGTTCACGATCAGCTCCTTTGTCTTGCTCACGTTGAGGTAGAAGTTGTTGTCCTGGCACCACACTGCCAGATCACTGATCTCCCTCTCTATAGGCCGTCTCATCGTCATTAGTGATCAGGCCTACCACCGTCACGTCGTCATGCAGTCGTGGATGACCTGGGAGTACAGGAAGGGACTTAGCACGCACCCCTGAAGAGCCCCCGTGTTGAGAGTCAACATGGCAGATATGTTGTTGCCTACCCTCACCACCTGGGGAGGGGGCGACCCGTCAGGAAGTCCAGGATCCAGTCGACAGTGGGAGGTGTTCAGTCCCAGGTTCTTTAGCTTATGTACGTACGGTCACTGTGGGACGACGTCGCCGATGCACTTATTAATGAAGCCGGTGACTGATGTGGTAAACTCATCATTGTAATGGGAGGAATCACGTAAAATATATCAGTCTGTGCCAGTGAACCAGTCCTGTAGCTTAGCAGTCGCTTCATCGGACCACTTCCGTATTGAGCCACTGGGACTTCCTGTTTAAACTTTCGCTTGTAAGCAGAAATCAGGAGGATAAAAGATACGTCAGGCAGATCCCACTACCACAGCACGACTAAAGCTCTTTATTTCATGCCTCGGCACCAAGATAAGTGTGCTGTGTGATTTTACATTTTGTACATACAGTGGGGAGAACAAGTATTTGATACACTGCCGATTTTGCAGGTTTTCCTACTTACAAAGCATGTAGAGGTCTGTAATTTGAGAACAACCCACAATATCACTATGGAGAGACAACCCCAAAACACTATGGAGAGACAACCCCAATAACACTATGAGAGCAACAACCCCAATAACACTATGGAGAGACAATCCTAATAACACTATGGAGAGACAACCCCATATAACACTATGGGAGACATTGTTGCAATCCCAGATTGGAACCCTGTAATGCACTATCTTCTGACCAGAACCATAACGGGGAATCATTTGGACACACAACCAATCATTTTGGCAGATAAAACAACCGATCACATCCAGTTAATCAATAATCTTATCTGTAATTCCAAGCAGCCTCTGATAAAACTATAAAAGTGCTGTATCTAGCCAAGGTACACAGGAGTTAAATAACTCACTACTTCCTGTGTCTGTGTGGCTTTTGAGATCAACTGGCGTGATGAGTCATGCACTTATAAAATTCATAAATATTCATGCTTTTTTTTCATTTGCATAAAACTATTTTATAAACTGTGTTTAGATTGCATGTGAATTATTTAATTTGGTTTTATTCATAAAATGTACATGTATTCTCATTCATCTCATTCACAGGCTTTGACATTTCCTGTTTTGCTGTTGCAAATAACAAGTCTACAGTATTTTACAAGACATAGCAAGGAAATGATAAAACCTCTACAAGGATTAAGAATAAAACATATGTTTAAGTATAATCTTTACACTTTCAGATTTTCTTGCAAAAACTTTTCAGGTGAAAAAAACAAAAAAAAACAATCCATCTATAAAAAGTGTAAATCTTTCGTGGCTGGTCTTCCAGCATGACAACGACCCGAAACACACAGCCAGGGAAACTAAGGAGTGGCTCCGTAAGAAGCATCTCAAGGTCCTGGAGTGGCCTAGCCAGTCCCAGACCTGAACCCAATAGAAAATCTTTGGAGGGCGCTGAAAGTCCGTATTGCCCAGCGACAGCCCAGAAACCTGAAGGATCTGGAGAAGGTCTGTATGGAGGAGTGGGACAAAATCCCTGCTGCAGTGTGTGCAAACATGGTCAAGAACTCCAGGAAACGTATGATCTTTGTAATTGCAAACAAAGGTTTCTGTACCAAATATTAAGTTCTGCTTTTCTGATGTATCAATACTTATGTCTTGCAATAAAATGCAAATTAATTACTTAAAAATCATACAATGTGATTTTCTGGATTTTTGTTTTAGATTCCGTCTCTCCAGTTGAAAGTGTAACCTATGGATAA
>NW_019944403.1:25571-37809 GCF_002910315.2 Salvelinus sp. IW2-2015 | reverse complement strand
GAGTGATGGGTGAGGAGTGAGGGGCAAGGGGTGAAGAGGGAGGGGTGAGGAGATGAGGGTGGAAGGGAGGGGGTTGAAAGGGTGAGGGGTGAGAGTTGAGGGTGTAAGGTGAGGGGTTGAGGGGTGTGGACAGGATGTGGAAGTGAGGGGTGTAAGGTTGGCGGAATTAGGAGGTTTTCTCATGCACGGGAGGATTGTGGACTGAGCGATTGATGAGGTGTAAAGTGAGGCAAGGTGAGGATGAGGTGAAGGTGAGGGTGAGGAGTGAGGGGGTGAAAGGTGAGAGGTGAGGAGGAGATGTGAGGTAGTGAGGGGTAGTAAGGTGTAGGGGTGAAAGTGAGGAGTGAGGGGTGAGGAGTTAGGGGCAAGGAGTGAGGGTGAGGAGTGAGGGGTGAAGGGGTTGAGGGTCAGGGTGCAGGGGTGAGGAGTGAGTGGTGAAATAGGTGAGGAGTGAGGGTGTAAGGTGAGGGGGAGGGGTGTAGAGTGAGGGATGTAAGTGAGGGTGAGGGGTGAGGAGTGAGGGGTGTGGGGTGGGGATTGAGGGGTGTAAGGTGAGGAGTGAGTGGTGAGGGAGTTGAGGTGAGGGTGTAAGTGAGGTGTGAAAAGTGAGGTGAGGGGTGAGGAGTTAGAGTGAGGGGTGAGGAGTGAGGGGAGGAGTGAGGGAGTGAGAGAGTGAGAAACGTGAGGAGGTGGGGTAGGGGTTAGGAGTGAGGGTGAGGAGTGAGAGGTGAGGGTGTAAGGTGAGGTGTGAAAGAGTGAAGGGGGTGGGTGGATTGAATGAGTCTAGGAGTGAGGGTAGAGGAGTGAGGGTGAGGGTGTAAAGGTGAGGGAGTGGAGAAAAGTGATGGGGTGAGGAGTGAGGAGTGAGGGGTGAGGGAGAAACATCACATCTGTTGATAGTGATAGGTTGAGGGGTGGTAAAGGTGTGAGGTTGTGAAAAGTATTAGGTGAGTGTGATTGATATAAGTGAGTGATAAGTGGTGGAGTGTAAATCGGATAAGGTGATGGAGTCCAGTGTTTGAAAATCTTGTGAATAAAGTCTGCAATGGAGGAGCTACGTGAGGAGTTAGGATTTAGAGTGTTGAGGGATGGTGTGGGAAGTTTTAGAGGCAAGTATAGGAGTAGGGCTGAGATGTGGAGTGTGTGAGGATGTGAGGGTAGTGGAGGGTTGAGGGACTGTGAGGGGTGAAGGAGTTGATTGGGATTATGAGGAGATGTAGGGTGAGGTGTTTGAGTAGACAGTGTAATCGGGTGAAGGTAAAAGAAGAGTGAGGATGACGGTGGTTGAGCGAGTTCAGGATGATTGCGTGTGGTTGCAAGTGGGATTATCACGGAGTGTAAAACCAGTAGAGGTATATGCATGGAGCGGCTCTTTGAGACGATGGACACAGTGTCAGTGTGCAAAGATCAGAGGACACCACTTTGGTGTAGTCGGAGGCTTCAAGATTGTCCGTATTTCTTGTCCGTCTTGACAACACCAAGCGAGAATATTATTAACTTTCAATCCAACTGTCCTCATGTTTCTCCAGTGCTAACTCTACTTTGTGTGTGTTGATATACCGAGAGGACTTGTGATAGTAGCGTTGGCTATACTTGTACTCTAGTTTCCATCGTTCTGTAGAGAGATATTGGTGTTGATTCACACAATTCGTAACAGCCATCGCGATTGAAAAGAGAATCGGGACCTCAAAAAAAAAATCTGGATATGTTCTGTCCTCTGGGTTTTCGCCTGGCTAAATAAGCTCTTTTAGTATCACAGACATGATTTCAAACAGTTTTAGAGAACTTCCAGCGTACGTTTCTATTCAAATCTACTGCAAGTAATATGACAGGTACTATTCTCCCTGGAGGGATGAAGTAGCTGGCAGTTTGAAGTTTGCGCTATGCTGTCATCCATAACGTGAAAATGACGGCTGGCCCCCTACCCTAGAGAGTTAAGTATCAAAGTAAAAAAGCTACAAATCATTTCAAATTCCTTTAATTAAGCAACCATGGAGAAGGGGTATATTATATACAACGGTGGACGTGAGTATAAGTATATTTATTTTCTTTCGGAATGGCAGGAGCACACTCCAGACACTGAGACATTCATTTACAAATGAGCATGTGTGTTTAGTGAGGTCCGCTAGATCAGAGCAGTGGAGGGGTGACAGGGTCACTCCTCACCCCTCACCCTTTACCTCTCACCCCTCACTCCTCACTCCTCACCCCTCCTTCAGTCAATCGTGAGGAGGAAGGAGACAAAGGGACAAAGGTGAGCTTTAATATGACAGAGCTAAAACTGGAAAATCATGAACTTGAAAATCATGACCATTGACTCAAGGACAGTTGAGGCGCGGGGCTTGAGGATGTTCTCAGATGTGCACTGTATTCTCACATCTCCCATTCAGATAGTGATGAACAAGTCTGGAACGAGGACTTAGGATAATGAACAGCAGTGAATGGGAGTCTTGCACTGTGCAACCTCCACTTAATGAACGTTTTACTGACTCCAATGTAGGACACAGACAGATAGACAGACAGATACAAAGACAGAGACAGACACAGACGGACAGACAGACATACAGACAGGGAGACAGACGGACACAGACGGACACAGACGGACAGATACACGGACAGAGACATAGACATAGACAGAGACAGAGACAGACGGACACAGACAGACAGACAGATACAGGGACAGAGACATAGACAGAGTGTCAAGGCTCAGGAGAAGACGCAGATGCAGACAGTTTCGAAGTAACAAAAGTTTATTACAAAAACCGGGAGGCAGGCAAACAACAGATCAAGGGCAGGCAGGCACAGGGTCAGGGCAGGCAGAATGGTCTAAACCGAGAAAAACACGAACTAGAGAAAGACAGGAGCACGGAAAAATCACTGGTAGGCTTGACGAAACAAAACGAACTGGCAACGGAAAAACAGAGAACACAGTTATAAATACACTGGAGATAAATGGGGAAGATGGGTGACACCTGGAGGCGGATGGAGACGAGCACAAATGCAGGTGGAACAGATCAGGGTGTGACGTGTAATGTCATCTATAACACGCTGAATCTGAAGGGCCATTATATTTTACTCCTCTCCTCTCTAAAACATTTTTTATTTTACTCCTCTCCAAAACAAGACTGCAAAAATATCCAAGCTGTGAGGGCAAATGAGGACTCAGTGTTAAGAAAAGTTGACGATAAACAGCTTCTCTCCAAACTCAGGACTCAGGAGCACTGCATGAAGACTTAAGAAGCTTACAGCTACCTCCCCTGCTCCAAAATATATAGACTCTTAAAATACAGCCACGGAGCAGTACCCTTTGATTCATCTAGTTAAATATACGTTTTTACATCTGCAGTCGTGAAGAAAATCCTTTATACTCACACATGGTGAGTTCTGGAAGGATTTCAGAAAAAATATGTACTCTCCTCGGTTCTATCCTCTACAATGCAAATAAAGAAGAAGAGACGTGTTTTATTCA
Source organism: Salvelinus sp. IW2-2015 (assembly GCF_002910315.2). Taxonomy (NCBI): domain Eukaryota; kingdom Metazoa; phylum Chordata; class Actinopteri; order Salmoniformes; family Salmonidae; genus Salvelinus; species Salvelinus sp. IW2-2015. The sequence goes on along the minus strand of NW_019944403.1, from coordinate 34,340 downwards.
ACCTTCCTCCGAGCAAAGTGGATTTAATAAGAATAAAGAAGAAGAGATGTGTTTTTCTCTGCCTTCCTCCGAGCGTAAAGTGTAAAGACTGGTGCAGACTGATATGTATGTAAGATTACTGTCCGATATCTCCGTTTAGCTACGTCTGTATCCTTTTGGGAAGGCTGGAATAACAACTGATATCTAAGATTACGTCAAAAAATACCTGTTGTGTGATCTCATCTTTTTTAACAGTATACCTTTTTAAAAAACAATGATCTGAATCATCATTTTAACAACAGTCCAATCCTTCACAAACCAATATGTTCTCATTATTGATTCAAGCAAGTGTTGAAATCAATACTCTCAAGACGTTATGTGCTGTATTGATGAGAGATGGATACTCTATACAGCTAGTTAGGCTGTGTACAGTAGGTGCAGTACAAGTGTTTGGTTTGATTGATCGATTTCACACCTCACCTTACACCCCTCACCTCTCACTCCTCACCCCTCACCTTACACCCCTCACTCCTCAAAAAAAAAAATTTTTGGGGGGGGGTATTTATGCTCACCGTCGATAAAACTGAATAGAGCAGAATGCATAGTAACATCAAGACAGTACTTTAAAGTCAAAATACTAGATACAACGATAGTATACATTTAACAAGTATTGTCTTATCATTTCAGTTCCGTAGAAGATTGTGATAACAAGAATGAGTTCCCGTGGAGACCACCTGTTGTCAATCTGTTGCTAAGTGAAGGAAAGACTGTTCATCACATATCGTTATGAAAGATAAACTTATTAAAGTGGTTATTAAAGGAAGTTTTAGTTTTATTCATCTTCCTGTTAAACTGTTGAACGTCACAGTGTATAATTGAGTTCAAGACTACATCCCAGAAGGCACCCTGTTCCCTATTTAGTGCATTACTTTTGACCAGGGCTCACAGGGCACTATACACTATACACTATACCCTATACACTATACCCTATACACTATACCCTATACACTATGCACTATACCCTATACCCTATACACTATACACTATACACTATACACTATACACTATACACTATACACTATACACTATACCCTATACACTATACACTATACACTATACACTATACACTATACACTATACCCTATAACACTATACCCTATTACCCTAACACTATACACTATACACTATACACTATACACTATACCCTATACCCTATACCCTATACACTATACACTATGCACTATACACTATACACTATACACTATACACTATACACTATACAGGGAATAGGGTGCAATTTGAGACGCAGCCATATTGGATTAGATGTTCACAGATACAGTATGTTTCCTACACTTGTTTTAGTTGCTATGGAGACCAACACTTCGGTATGTCAATGAAGGAAGTAAACCTCTCTGAACTCAACATCATTAAATTACAATGAAAGAAAGATATGAGTTCTGTATTTAACAAGGAAAAATGTGTCTTGTCTTTGATAGCACCTCGGCTATAGAAGGACTGTTCATTTTGAGGAGTGCAGTCAATGACATTCCTGCTCTTACCAACAATTATCCACCTCTTCAATATGATAGATGTGTTGTTTTCTTTAGCAGGCTATAGTAGTTTCATAGTAGGATTGTTCCACTTGAGGGGTAGGCTCCAGTCAATGACCTAGACCAGGGCAAGGGCCGGGCCGGGGGCCGTTTGGGGCCCAAGACCTAATTCAATACGGCCCACGGAATCATGCACAGATCGCATTAATAATTTGAGATAGTAAAGTTTTGAAAAAACATATTTGTTATTCAAATTAAAAGCCCAATGAACACTCGCCTTTGTGTAATTATATAACTCCCACCACTTGTGGGACATTTATTTTTGAAGGCACGTATTAGCTCCAGGTCATCTATAAGTCTTTGCTAGGTAAAACTCAGCCTTATCTCAGCTCTCTGGTCACGATAACAACACCCACCCGTAGCGCGCGCTCCAGTAGGTATAACTCACTGGTCATCCCGAAAGCCAGCACCTCCTTTGGCCGCCTTTCCTTCCAGTTCTCAGCTGCCAATGACTGGAACAAATTGCAAAAATCGCTGAAGTTGGAGACTTATATCTCCCTCGCTAACTTTAAACATCAGCTATCTGAGCAGCTTACCAATCGCTGCAGCTGTACACAGCTGATCTGTAAATAGCCCATCCAATCTATCTACCTCATCCCCATATTGTTTTAATTGAATCTGCTAAATTGTAATTACTTCGCTACTATGGCCTATTTATTGCCTTACCTCCTCATGCCATTTGCACACACTGTATATAGACTTTCTTTTTTTCTATTGTGTTATTGACTGTACGCTTGTTTATTCCACAGAGGGCTGTGTTGTTGTTTGTGTCGCACTGCTTTGCTTTATCCTGGCCAGGTCGCATTTGTAAATGAGAACTTGCTCTCAACTTGCCTACCTGGTTAAATAAAGGTGAAATTAAATAAAATAAAAAATAAATAACAACTGTACGACGACAGACAATGACTGACAGGCTGACACACACGTCACAGTTACAAATAGTAGCTAGCTAGAAATTGCGCCAAAATTAGTTTTTCAAAGATTTCAAAGAAAAGGAATGTAGACAATGAATGTAGGGTGTTCCAGCAAGAGTGGACATTGAAATAAGTCTTTATTGAGGTATCAGGGAAAGCTGTGTGCTTATTGTGCAGAGAGAGCGTCACTGTCTTGAAAGACTACAACCTGTCCTGACACTTCCAGACAAAGCATGTAGAGAAATATAGGAATATATCTTCTGAGCAGAGGGCAAAGTGCATCGAAAGAGTTGCTTTCTCAGTTGCAAAAGCAGCAAGGACTTTTCACAAAACCACAGAATTACGAGCGCTAACTATGTACTGTCCCACAAAATTGCTAAAGATAGCAAGCCATTCGCTGAGGGTTAATTAATTAAAGAATGTTTAATTGACCCTGCAGCAATACTTTGCCCCGACAAGAAAGAGCTGTTTGAAAATGTTTCCCTGTCAAGACGAACAGTGACACGGCGTGTTGAGGACATCGTGGAGAATATGGAACAACAGTTGAAAGACAAGGTAAAGGATTTCACCTATTTCTCCTTGGCCCTGGTTGAGAGCAGTGATGCACGTGACACGGCGCAGTTGTTGATATTCTTACGAGGTCATAACCCCCAGACTTTAAAATTACAGAGGAGCTTGCTTCAGTGCAGTCAATGAAGAGCTCAGCCACAGGGAAAGATTTACTGGAAGAGGTTAATAAGTGTGTGGCAAAGCTGGGACTGAGTTTTGAAAAGTTATCCAGTTGTGACCGCTAATGGGTGCACAAACACAGGAAAAACATTGGTCTTTTGAAAAGGATACAAAATCATGTAGCTAAACTGTACCCAGATGAGAAAATTAATTTCCTGCATTGTATTATTCATCAGGAGGTGCTCTGTAAATGTGTTCTGAAAATGAGCCATGTTGTGGATACAGTCACTAAAGTGGTAAACTTCATAAGAGCAAAATCTTTAAACCACAGGCAGTTTGTCTCACTGTTGGAAGAGACAGAGTCGGGTCATGCAGATCTCTTACCACACAAACGTGAGATGGCTGAGTTTAGGGAAGGTGCTTAAAAGGGTGTGGAACCTGAAGTCAGAGATTGCTGAGTTTTTGTAAATGAAAGGAAAATATGTGGATTTCCCTCAACTGCAAGATAAATAATGGTTGGCTGATTTTGTCTTCACTGTGGACATCATGGACCTCATGAATGAACTGAATTCCAAGCTACAAGGGAAGGGCCTTTTTGCACATCAGATGTACAGCCTTGTCAAAGCCTTCAAGGGAAAATGACTCCTCCTGACCCACCAAGTAGAAACCAACAGTCTCACCCACCTCCCAACACTACTAGTCTGTTCCCTGTCAGATGACCAGCGGGAGAAGTATACATCCACCTCCCAACACTACTAGTCTGTTCCCTGTCAGATTGCAGCAGGAGAAGTATAACATCCACCTCAAACTATAGTCTGGTTCCCTGTAAGATGACGGGAGAACGTAACAATCACACTCCAATACTAGTCTGTTCCCTGTCAGATGACCAGCGGGAAAGTATAACATCCACCTCCCAACACTACTAGTCCTGTTCCTGTCAGATGACAGCAGGAGAAGTATACATCCACCTCCCACACATAGTCTGTTCCTGTCAGATACCGAGGAGAAGTATACATCCACCTCCAAACACTAGTCTGTTCCTATCAGATGACCAGAGGAGAAGTATAACATCACCTCCCAACACTATAGTCTGTTCCCTATCAGATGACCGATGGAGAAGTATAACCCACTCCCAACACTATTAGTCTGTTCCTATCAGATGACCAGCGGGAGAAGTATACATCCACTCCCAACACTACTAGTCTGTTCCCTAGATGACCAGAGGAGAAGTATACATCCACTCCCAACACTACTAGTCTGTTCCCTGTCAGATGAACCAGCGGGAGAAGTATACTCCCTCCCAACACTACTAGTCTGTTCCCTGTCAGATGACAGCGGGAGAAGTATACATCCCCTCCACAACTACTAGTCTGTCCCTGTCAGATGACAGCGGGAGAAGTATACATCCACCTCCAACACTACTAGTCTGTTCCCTGATAGATGACCAGCGGGAGAAGTATACATCCACCTCAACTACTAGTCTGTTCCCTGTCAGATGACCAGCGGGAGAAGTATACATCCACCCTCCCACACTACTAGTCTGTTCTCGTCAGATGACCAGCGGAGAAGTATACATCCACCTCACCAACTACTAGTCTGTTTCCTGTCAGATGACCAGATGGAGAAGTATACATCCACTTCCCAACACTACTAGTCTGTTCCCTATCAGATGACCAGAGGAGAAGTAATACATCCACCTCCAACACTACTAGTCTGTTCCTATCAGATGACCAGCGGAGAAGTATACATCCACTCCCCAACACTACTAGTCTGTTCCTTCAGATGACCAGGAGGAGAAGTATACATCCACCTTCCAACTACTATCTGTTCTCCTATCAGATGACCAGCGAGAAGTATACATCCCTCCCAACACTACTAGTCTGTTCCCTATCAGATGACCAGCGGAGAAGTATACATCCACCTCACCACTACTAGTTGTTCCTATCAGATGACAGCGGAGAGTATCATCCCTCCCAACACTACTAGTCTGTTCCTGTAAGATGACCAGGGAGAAGTATACATCCACCTCCCAACAATACTAGTCTGTTCCTGTCAGATGACCAGCGGAGAAGTATACATCCAACCTCCACACTACTAGTCTGTTCCTGTCAGATGACCAGCGGGAGAGTTATACATCCACTTCCCAACACTACTAGTCTGTTTCCTGTCGATGAAGGGGAGAGTATAACATCCACTCCCCAACACTACTAGTCTGTTCTGTCAGATGACAGCGGGAGAAGTATACTCCACTCCAACACTACTAGTCTGTTCCTGGTCAGATTGACAGCGGAGAAGTATAACCACCTCTCAACACTACTAAGTCTGTTCCTGTCAGATGACCAGCGGGAGAAGTATACATCACCTCCAAGACTACTAGTCTGTTCCCTGTCAGATGACCAGCGGGAGAAGTATACTACACCTCCCAACACTACTAGTCTGTTCCTGTCAATGACAGCGGGAGAAGTATACACCACCTTCCAACACACTAGTCTGTTCCCTGTCAGATGAACAGCGGGAGAAGTATCACATCCACCTTCCGCACACTACTAGTCTGTTTCCTGTCAGATGACCAGCGGGAGAAGTATACATCCTTCCGCAACTACTAGTCTGTTCCGTGTCAGATGACCAGCGGGAGAGTATATCTCACTTCCACAATACTGTTCTGTTTCCTATCAGATGACCAGCGGGAGAAGTATAATCCACCTAACCTACTAGTCTGTTCCTATCAGATGACCAGAGGAGAAGTATACATCACTCCCAACACTACTTAGTCTGTTCCTTAGATGACCAACGGGAGAAGTATACATCCCTCCACACTATAGTCTGTTTCCTGTCAGATGACAGCGGGAGAAGTATACATCCTCCCACATACTAGTCTGTTCCCTATCAGATGACCAGTGGGAGAAGTATACATCCTCCCAACACTACTAGTCTGTTTCCTGTCAGATACAGCGGGAGAAGTATATACACTGCCATCTCTCAATGAACAGTCATACCCAAACTACTAGTCTGTTCCGTCATGATGACCAGCGGGAGGAAGTATACCATTCCACTCCCAACACTACTAGTCTGTTCCTATCAGATGAAGCGGGAGAAGTATACTCCTCCGAACACTACTAGTCTGGTTCTGTATCAGATGACCAGCGGGAGAAGTATACATCCCTCCCAACCTAACTCATATGTTCCTTGTGCAGATGACAGCGGGAGAAGTATACATCCACCCCAACACTACTAGCTGTTCCCTGTCAGATGCCAGAGGGAGAAGTATACATCACGCTCCAACACTACTAAGTATCTGTCCCTGTCGAATGACGCATGGAGAAGTATACATCCACTCCCAACACTACATAGTCTGTCTGTAGATGAACCAGATGGAGAAGTATAAAACATCCACCTCCCAAACTACTTAGTCTGTTCCCTGTCAGATGACCAGACGGAGGAAGTTACATCCACTCCCAAACTACTAGTTGTTCCTGTCAGATGACAGATGGAGAAGTATACTCCACTCCCTAACACTACTAGTTGTTCACCTGTCAGATGACCAGCTTGGGAGCGTATACTCCACCTCCCAACACTACTAGTCTTCCTGTCCAGATGCCACGGAGAAGCTATATCATCACACTCCAAACTAATATCTGTTCCCTGTCAGATGACCAGCGGAGAAGTATATCATACCTCCACTAGCTAGTCTGTTCCTGCTATAGATGACCAGCGGGAGAAGATACTACCACCTTCCGACACTACTGTCTGTTCCTGTCAGATGAACAGCGCGAGGAAGATATACATCACCTTCTGACACTATAGTCTGTTCCCTGTCAGATGAAGAGCGGGAGACAGTAATACATCCCCCTTTGACAACTACTAGTCTTGTTCCTGTAGATGAACAGCGGGAGAGTATATACTCCACCTTCCGCACTATAGTCTGTTTCGCCTGATCAGATGACCAGCGGGAGAAGTATACATCGCTGCTGGGCGGTCTTCACTTGAACGACTCTAACTTTGTCAAGTAAGCACCAATCGGGGTCAAACAGAGCTAGCTAGATAGCCAATGAGCTGGGCTTTAAATGAGTATCTGGAAATCATGTATATGTCGTAAAATGTAGCTACTAACCTTGTACGACAGCATGCCTTTTCCTTTTGGAAAAAAATTATAAGGATATTCAGAGTTATGAAGTTATGAAAACTGGTTGTTTTGCAAATGTTGAACTTATAATATGGCTACTAATACTGGAAAAGCTAAATCAAAGTCCAAGTATACAGATTTGACGATATTCTTGCAGAAAAATGTAATATGAATGCAAATGTCTCCTTCACGATTTGCCCAAATGTACCTGGGTGACTTCACACTAAATGTCATGTAGTTCGCTCATACTTCAAGTTATCCGTCTGAAACTTTGCACATACACTGACGCCATCTTGTGGACACCATCGGAATTACAACCAGAGTGATGGCTGGAACTGTGACCTTTCTGTTGCGGTTGGTGTTTTCTTTGTATTTTCTTCTACCAGATCTGTTGTGTTATATTCTTCTACATTCAATTCACATTTCCACAAACGTCAAAGCGTTTCCTTTCAAATGATACCAAGAAAATGCATATCCTTGCTTCAGGGCCTGAGCTACAGGCAGTTAGATTTGGGTATGTTATTTAGAACAACATATTCTTAAAAAAGTAAAATAAGTAGCATATCTGGACATGATTTACAGTAGATATATCTGTCCACACAATCATACACATGATGTATAATCCTGTAATATGATTCTGGCCTGCGATGGCAAAAATATATTCTAATGTGGCCCTCCATGGAAAATATTTGCCCAGCCCTGACTATCCCCTACATGGTCACAGAATAATGTGACTTGAACGATGGCTTTGCTAAACCGCTACATCACATGAATAAAATAAAATAATAACTAATAATAACTATCTCACTGACTGGCAATAATACCATATTAAAGTACTGTACATTATTGTACACTTGACATCATATTACATGACAAGTGTACAACTTGTTTTACTGTTATTACATGTTAATTTAACAATAAACATGTAGAGAAATATGTTATATCTCTAAATAATGAAAGACCTACCTGTATTCACCCTTTCATAATGCAAACACCATTTTGTAAAACCCTCCGTTCCAGTTTGAATAGGTTAAGTAGAACAGTTATGGCTTGGGGGAGCTCTGCAAACAAATTATGCAAAGTTGAAATGCCAGTGGAAGTCATAACCTGCTTTTAGCCACAGGCTCTACACATCAGGGTCTGAATACTAAACACTGAGCAACAGTGAATGTGTATCATTGCCTGAACCAGGGTCATCCTATGACGAGGTCAAATACACACACACACACACACATACATATCCGCGCCCACACACACACACAATTTCAGACACAATGGATGATGAACAGAGATTATATATCAGATACAATGATGAACAGAGATTATTCAGACACAATGACATGATGAACAGAGATTATATCAGATACCATGATGATGAACAGAGATTATAGTCAGCTACAATGACATGATGAACAGAGATTATTTCAGATACAATGATGGAACAGAGATTATATCAAGATACAATGTGACATGA
>NW_019944403.1:22787-24475 GCF_002910315.2 Salvelinus sp. IW2-2015 | reverse complement strand
AATCTCTGTTCATCATGTCATTGTATCTGAAATAATCTCTGTTCATCATGTCATTGTATCTGATATAATCTCTGTTCATCATGTCATTGTATCTGGCGCGTTAACAGTTCACAGATAAAGAAGAACAAGGGAAGGTAAACTATGTAGAGCTATAATTGTTGACAAAAATTAGTAGGGATTTGATGAGTGTTGTTGACAAAAATTATTAGGGATGTGATGAGTGTTGTTGACAAAAATTAGTAGGGATTTGATGAGTGTTGTTGACAAAAATTAGTAGGGACTCTCCTTTCATGAGCTCTGATACAAGAACGATACATTTCAGTTTGAAACGTTTATGTGCGATTTGGTTTGATTCGATGCCCTGACATCTTTTCGCGTGAACATTTTCTGTCTGAGCTGGCTAAACTCTGTAGATAGATAAAAATCGCTGACATCTTAAACCGAATCTCGAGGTCAAAAAATTAGAAGATTGAAAAAGTTTTGAGCTAGTACTATGTCAGTATTTATATTTAGATACTAGCATGGCATTTAGCCAATGAATAAAATGTAGCTTTTTAATGTTATCCCCGTCTCTCGAAAGCGAATGGTTTAGACCCGTTTGGAATTTGGAAAGCAAAAGTATTGTTGTCCTTGACGAAATTAGGGTCCTAGCCTGTTCATTTGATTGAAAAAGTGATTGATTCGGTTTTCTGACCGATGCATGCTTAACCCTTGTGTATTGTTCGGGTCTGTGGGACCCAATTTCATTATTTACCAGAAGAAAAATGATAGAAATAATATTTTTGTTCAACCTGAGACTCATTGGACTTGGTTCATTTTCTGTAAATGAGCACATTTTCATTGAATGCACACTGTGCACCCCCCTCGGCGCCGAAGACGTGGATGTTGATTAAGGCAGACCCTCTGCACTCTCTGATTCAAAGGGGTTGGATTAAATGCGGAAGACACATTTCAGTTGAATAAATTCATTTAGACAACTGACTAGATATCCCCCTTTCCCCTTCCTACACATGTATATTATATATATGTGGTGTTCTGGTCCACTGGACCCGAGGGTAATAAAAGTGTGGAAAAGTGTGTGTGTAGGTGAAAACAAAAATGAAACAAAAAATGTTTTCTGTGTGCCTCTTCACTCTGTCTTCCTCCTTCCTGGGCCTGCTGTTTCAACATAGCACCAAGAACCTGTCTGTCTCCTGCTTTTCTCGCACTCTTTACCCTTTGTAGTGTGTGAAACTACACAGTGTCTTGTGGGAACCTGCACAATGTTATTACAATACATTATTTCTATACATTATTTCGATGCATTGTAAAAAAATATATATATATATTTTCCCACACTCTACCCCAGCAAGGTGCAAATTGGGGGAGGGTCAGAACAAATAAATAGCTTTGCATGTGTGGCTCCTTACCACAATCAATCAGTATGGCAAAAATCATCTCTGCTCAGAGGGCATTAGAAATTATTTTTGCAGAGAGAGAAGCTAGCGTGGAAGGAGCGTCTGAAGAATGTTCCGAATATGAGGATCATGTCTCCGTCAATTCAGAGTCTGACAGTGAGTTGGAAGAAGAGGATGAGATTGACCCTCAGCCAGCCCCAGGACCAGCCCGTCAGTAGCCAGCTCCAGGACCAGCCAATCAGCAACCAGCCCCAGGACCAGCCAATCAGCAGCCAGCCCCAGGACCAGCCC
>NW_019944403.1:20232-22766 GCF_002910315.2 Salvelinus sp. IW2-2015 | reverse complement strand
CAGCCAATCAGCAGCCAGCCCCAGGACCAGCCCGTCAGCAACCAGCTCATCAGCAGCCTGCAGGAGGAGAAGTATGGATGTAAAAAAAATATGGTGAAATTGAATGGTCTTCTTAACAAGGAATGAGCCACCCCGCATGGCTGCCAATGTGATGAGGATGCAACCAGGGCCGAGGCGGATGGCAGTTACTCATGTGCAGGACATAAAGTCTTCTTCTGAACTGTTCATCCCAGACACCATCAGGAAAATCATTCTGGACTGCACAAATTTGGAGGAAATGCATGTTTTTGGAGAGAGAGGAGATGGCCCAAACCCATTTACATGCATACTTTGGGGTTCTTATCCTTGCTGGTGTTTTCAGATCCTATGGGGAATCCACAGAATCCCTGTGGGATGCAGAAACTGGCAGAGAACTTTTCCGTGCAACAATGTCTCAGGAAAACTTCCACATTATTTCCAGGATTATCCGCTTCGATAACCGAGACACCAGACCAGCTCGGCGACAGAGAGACTGTCAGAGTCGTGTGTGTATAGGTGGCAGGGAAGTCAGGCGCAGGAGAGTCAAACTTAAGGTAATGGAGTTGTTTAATAACTGTAAACAAAACATAACTCCAAAACTATAATAACAATTAAACAAAGTGGGTACGAGGACCCGTCACACACCAATACAAACAACACGAAATCTGAATAACAAACAATCTCTGACAAAGACATGAGGGGAAACAGAGGGTTAAATACACAACAGGTAATGAATGGGATTGAAACCAGGTGTGTAGGAAGACAAGACAAAACCAATGGAAAAATGAAAAATGGATCAATGATGGCTAGAAGACCGGTGACGTCGACTGCCGAGCACCGCCCGAACAAGGAGAGGCTTCGTCTTCGGCAGAAGTCGTAACAGAGACAAGCTAGCTGCAATCAGGTCAGTGTGGGACAAGTGGGTGGACCGCCTTCCCCTGTTTTACAACCCTGGGCCCAACGTTACTGTTGATGAGCAGCGTATGCCATTTAGGGGCCGCTGAATAGCGCTTTTATTGATAAATGTAATCTAGCAGAGGTTGGCAAATATTAACCATGTATGCTGTCTATATTGCTTGTAATTGATATAATTCAACATCTAATTATTATTTTTTTTCTCGAAAATTGTTATGGCTGTATTGTTTTAACCTCTTGTGTTGTCTTCAGGGTCAAAAATGACCACTATGTTTAACAGCAGAGAAAACCCACTAAATAAAAAAATGTAAACTTGAAATTTGATAACTTTTTCTAGATTGACCCCAACATTAGAAAAAGTGAAACATCGCCTTTGTTCATATTTCCATGTCTTAGGATTTTTTTTTGACCCAGCAGTTTTAAATTCATTTACACATAAAAAAAAAACACAAACACACACACAATGAGAAATTAAGATTGTGTGCTACTGATTGAACTCAGGCAGCAGCTCCTGAAGAGGATGATCACCATGGTTGGCAGTTAGAACAAGCCTGAGCTCTCCCCTGCACGCCTCGCAACAAGGGGGAGAAAGGCCTTCTCATCAAAGTTTGCCTTCACCCCCACCACCACTCTAGTTTCTTACCTCCCAAAGAGAAACAAGAATGTGGTCCTCCTGAGCACACTGCACAAAACGGCTGAGATCAGTGATCGTGAGGACAGGAAGCCAGCCATCATCCTGGACTACAACCACAACAAAGGAGGCGTGGACAACCTGGACAAGGTGATTGGAACTTACAGCTGCAGGAGGATGACTGCCCGCTGGCCCCTGGTCATCTTCCATAACATCATTGATGTGTCCTCATACAATGCCTTCATGACATGGAACAAGATCAACCCTACCTGGATGCCTGATAAGCGGAACAGCTTCCTGGAGCAGCTGGGAAAGGCACTTGTAACCCCACACATTCAAAGAAGGGAGCACCACCCCCGCACTGCAGCCTCTGCAGCGCTTGTGAAAGCTCTTCAGGGGTCAGAATCTGGTCCTGATTCACCTGAGGCTGCAGCTGGGCAGGCAAGAGGAGGAGATGCCAATTCTGCCCACCAAAGAAGGACTGTAAAACAAAAACTATGTGCTGCACATGTGAGAAATACATCTGCATAGTCCATGCACACACATTTGCATGATGTCCTACATGTGCTAATTAGAGTTGATTGATTTATGTTTTTCACATTTTTGTTTTGTATCTATTATCTTATTATGTTTATATGTATTGTTGTTGTTTATACACCTTGTGGGTGGGGGCAATGGTTCAAAAAATGGGAGAAGACTAGTATTTTCTAGTTTAATTTTACAGTGCAGGGCACAGGGGAGGGTAATGTGTTTTTTTTACAGTAGAGGGCACAGGGGAGGGTAGTGTGTTTTTTTACAGTAGAGGACACAGGGGAGGGTAGTGTGTTTTTTTACAGTACAGGGCACAGGGGAGGGTAGTGTGTTTTGTTTTACAGTACAGGGCACAGGGAAGGGAAGTGTGTTTTTTTTACAGTAGAGGGCACAGGGAAGGGAAGTGTGTTTTTTTACAGTAGAGGGCACAGGGGAGGGT
>NW_019944403.1:11569-18908 GCF_002910315.2 Salvelinus sp. IW2-2015 | reverse complement strand
TACAGTAGAGGGCACAGGGGAGGGTAGTGTGTTTTTTTACAGTAGAGGGCACAGGGGAGGGTGGTGTGTTTTTTTACAGTACAGGACACAGGGGAGGGTAGTGTGTTTTTATACAGTAGAGGGCACAAGTGAAGGTAGTGTGTTTTTTTACAGTACAGGGCACAGGGGAGGGTAGTGTGTATTTTTACAGTAGAGGGCACAGGGGAGGGAAGTCTGGTTTTTACAGTAGAGGGCACAGGGGAGGGTAGTGTGTATTTTTACAGTAGAGGGTACAGGGGAGGGTATTGTGTTTTTTTTACAGTACAGGGCACAGGGGAGGGTAGTGTGTATTTTTACAGTACAGGGCACAGGGAAGGGAAGTGTGTTTTTTTACAGTACAGGACACAGGGGAAGGTAGTGTGTTTTTTTGCCTGATTTACATTCACTCTTTTGCAGGTTTAATATATAGTGTCTTCCATCTTAGCCACATTTACTCATCTGTTTGCATGCACCTCCCATTTATCAAGGTGTTTTGGTACTTCCTTTGTACACTTTCTTTTCCGTACGCCAACTACACCTCAGGCCTGTGTAGTTTACCAGTCGAAATGTCTATCCTGCCCTCTACCCACCAATCGTAGTGACAAATGTGGTAGGTGGATCGTTTGTCCAAATCTGCAGTAGGCTTACTAGTTCAATATGAATCCACAAGAACCAATAGGAATCGCCGATAAGCAGCGGAGAGGCCAGGGGCATCATTGCAGCATGAAAGAACAGTGAAGACACGAGACATGCATTTCAAAATGCTCCCCTATCGGCCTTGTTTACTCACTCACTCATCCCCGTCGCGCCAGCTGGCGCATAGGGCAGCAACAAAGGCACTCTATTTCTGTCTGTCTCTGGCCATCTTCTCCACCACGGTCCAGCTCTGCTGATGTTGATGGAAGCTCTGTCTCGGTTGTACACCGTCAGGTTGTCTTGGGCCTCCCCACTCTTAGTTCTGTCCTCTGGAGCCCAATGGACAACTATTTTGTGGAATAGAGTGTCCAATCCAGCGGTATCTCTTGAGTATAGCATGCCATGGCTTCCTGCTTTGTTTGTCTAAGGAGGCTGGTGTTTGAGATTGTGCTTGGCCAGAAGATGTGTATGACTCTCCGGAGACAAGTTGTGTGGAAGGTAGATTGTTTTTTTCCCCTCAGGTCTGCTTCTGTCATTTTCCAGCATTCTGAACCATAAAGGAGAGTTGCCAGTTACACTTCTCTGATATATTTTGAGTGTTGTATTTGTGCTGTATTGTCCGGATTTCCAGACTTTTTTATTGAACTTCGTAAAGATTGCTCTTGCTTTATTTATTCTTCTGTAGATGTCTTTGCTAGTGCCTCCATCGTGGCATATGATGATCCCAAGGTAAGTAAAGCTCTGTGTTAATAACTCCAGGTCCTGTTTCTTGATTTGACTGATTGTACTGTGTTGATGTTGATGGGCATGACCKTTGTCTTGCTACAGCTGATAACCAGGCCCGACTTGCTGGTCAAAGGACTGGACTCTGTCAGTGTTGTCTTGTAGATGTTGTACGTGATGATAAAAGAGCCACAGGTTATCAGGAAGTCAAGGTCTTCGAGAGCACAAGACAAAGGTCCATGTTATTCATCTGATCTTCTGTTGTTCGCTACATCACGATATCTTTCCCAAGTTGAAGAGTAAGACCGACGTCACACAACCTTGACATACTCCAGACTTCACAGCAAAGCTCATGTTGCTCGTTCCCACAGTGCGTGAACAGTTGCGTGTAGAGCTGTTTTATGGTGTTATTTAACAACATGGGTGGGGATTCTATGCATTCTTAAGATATTCAATAGGCTTTCGTGGTGAATGCTGTCAAAAGCCTTCTGGAAGGCAATAAAGTTGATGTAAAGTTTCCATTGCCACTCACTACATTGCTCAATGATATTCCTGAGGGTGAAGATCTGCTCTGTCGAGCTACTTCCTCCCCTATGATATTCCTGAGGGTGAAGATCTGCTCTGTACAGCTACTTCCTCCCCTATGATATTCCTGAGGGTGAAGATCTGCTCTGTACAGCGCCTTCCTCCCCTGTGATGTTCTGAGGTTGAAGATATGGTCTGTACAGCTCCTTCCTCCCCTATGATGTTCTTGAGGGTGAAGATCTGATCTGTACAGCTCCTTCCTCCCCTATGATATTCCTAATGGTGAAGATCTGATCTGTACAGCTCCTTCCTCCCCTATGATGTCTAATGGTGAGACTGCTCTGCTACAAGCGCCTTCCTCCCCTGTGATGTTTCGAGGGGAAGATCTGAATCTGTAACAGCTTCTTCCTCCCCTATATGTTTCCTAATGGTGAAGATCTGCTCTGTACAGCTACTTTCCTCCCAGATATCTACTGGTGAAGTCTGATCTGTACACGCCTCCTTCCTCCCTATTGATGCTCCTAATGGTGAAGTTCTGCTCTGTAAACAGCCTCCTTCCGTCCTTAAACCAGCATGTTTATTCCAAAATCACTTTGTTTTACAGCTGAAGACATCCATTGTACAATAATATTTGCAAACGATCTTTTCTGGCAAACGGAGTTCTTAGGTAACCTGTACGATGACACCCTTGGTCCAATCTGAAGGTATCTTTCCCTTCATCCAGAGTCATGAAGAGTGGATGAAGGACTGTTTGGCAGCCCAACACTGGATGGGTTTTTATGAGACTGTTCTGCATTGAGGTAATCAGGTCCTGGAGCTTCTCATTTAGTGACTTGGTGGTAGTGATTATTTTATTCTTTGGTTGGTGGTCTGTGTTTATGGCTATATTCTCTGGAACAGCTTCAGTTGTTTTTATCTATTGATTGGATCCGAAGGAGGTTCTCTGTTGATCTCGTTCAGGAGGTAAACACAAATTATCCTAACTTGACTAGCCGACAAACACCACAATCGCAAAATGATAGTTACATTACTGTTTTCAAAAGTGAGTACAAAATTAGACTATAAGTGGGAAAAAAGTAGTGGCAAATGACATTTAGGAACAACTGCGCAAAAGCCCCGTGATTTTGAACATTTCATTACCAGAAAAGCCCCGTGATTTTGAACGTTTCATTCCAGAAAAGCCCCGTGATTTTGAACGTTTCATTCCATTTGGATCAGTTGTGGATCTTCTCTGGACAGTTATAAGGTCTAGAAAAGCACAGTAGCTGGCCAGTATGCTCCCAGCAGACCCAGTAAGGTCCTATACAGTATGCTCCCAGCAGGCCCAGTAAGGTCCTGTACAGTATGCTCCCAGCAGGCCCAGTAAGGTCCTATACAGTATGCTCCCAGCACGCCCAGTTATTCAGGAAAGCTTAGCTCGTCCTCCTCTCCAATCCGAGCGGCTATCCCTCCCACACCTAGAATCTAATGCTTTAATATACTGTAGCATAAAAATGTGTAATTTAACTTTTAAAATGTATTACCTTTTTGTAAACACCAACAATCAACATTTTTGAACCTGATTAAAGCTACTTGAAAAGTCTCCTGTAGACACGTGCTCGTTCATCGCAAATATAATTACAGCTTTCTAATAATGTCTTGACATTAAAACGAGTCACAACCCCGGATCCGGGATCCCCCCCATCAAAAAAGCTGACTAGCATAGCCTAGCCTAAAGCCACAGGGATATCATATAATCAAATGTTCATGAAATCACAAGTCCAAGACACCAAATGAAAGATACAGATCTTGTGAATCCAGCCATCATTTCCGATTTTTTTAATGTTTTACAGGGAAGACACAATATGTAAATCTATTAGCTAACCACGATAGCAAAAGACACAACTTTTTTTTCTCCACCATTTTTTTCCTGCATGGGCAGCTATCACAATTTCGACTAAATAAAGATATATATAGCCACTAACCAAGAAACAACTTCATAAGATGACAGTCTGATAACATATTTATGGTATAGCATATGTTTTTTTAGAAAAATGTGCATATTTCAGGTATAAATCACAGTTCTACATTGCAGCTGCAATCTGAAATAGCGTTGGAAGCAGCCGGAATAATTACAGAGACCGACGTCAATTACCAAAATACTCATCCTAAAACATTTCTGAAAAATAGACAGCATACATCAAATGAAAGCCCAACATCTTGTGAATCCAGCCATCATTTCTGATTTTTAAAATGTTTTACAGGGAAGACACAATATGTAAATCTATTAGCTAACCACGTTAGCAAAAGACACCACTTTTTTTACTCCACCAGTTTTTTACTCCATCAGTAGCTATCACTAATTCGACTAAATAAAGATATATATAGCCACTAACCAAGAAACAACTTCATAAGAAGACAGTCTGATAACATATTTATGGTATAGCATATGTTTTTTTAGAAAAATGTGCATTTTTCAGGTATAAATCACAGTTTACCATTGCAGCCACTATCACAAAACTCACCCAAAGCGACTAGAATAACTACAGAGAGCAACGTGTATTAGCTAATTACTCATCTTAAAACATTTCTGAAAAATACACAGCGTACAGCAAATGAAAGCCCAACATCTTGTGAATCCAGACAATATTTCAGATTTTCTAAGTGTTTTACAGCGAAAACACAATATATCGTTATATTAGCATACCACATGAGCTAACATCACCCCAGCATTGATTCCAGGCAAAAAGCGCGATAACGTTATCACCACCAAAAAATATATTAATTTTTTCACTAACCTTCTCAGAATTCTTCAGATGACAGTCCTGTAACATCATATTACACAATGCATATAGAGTTTGTTCGAAAATGTGCATATTTAGCATCACAAATCGTGGTTATGCTATGTAATCAGTCAAAACATGGCATGCATTCTGGCCGTCGCCATCTTGGAAGGGCACCTAAGTTTACGATTATTTATCGATTAGATTGACAAAAAAAATACAGGTTGGACAGCTAATTGAAAGATGCCATTGGTTATTAATGCAAACCGCTGAACTTTAGATTTTTTAAAATTATACGTTACGTAGACAACAGTTGCGTTACAGCCCAGACTAAGTGCCGCAATTAATGGCCGCAAAAATGCGTTTATCATTTTTCACAATACGATTAAAGAATAATATAAGCTCTTATTTTGGACGAGCTTCCCATTCAGATTCTTGGGCATAGGTGTCTTTTGTAAAAGAATCGTTGCTTTGTTGTAAACGTCCACGTTCAATTCGGAATAGCAGCAACAGTAGCTACTGTGGCACAACATGTCCAAATCCTCCAACGGCAATATACGAACATTTCTCGAAAGAGCAAATATAGCTCCGCATAACTGAATTAAATCGGTTTTTCCAATAACTTCGTTTGATGGTTTCTGTAAACCTATAGAATTAAATTACAGACGGACATATCTAAGGCGATAAGCTGAGCGTTTTCAAAATGCTTCTGGGGTCTTGCTTGCGTAATGGGGAAGTCGAAAAGAGAGCGCACCCTGTTCTTGCCCTTTATTAAGCTCTGAGAAATAACGTAGATAACACCATTCACTCTCATTGGTTTACTGACATCCAGGGGAAGGCGGGTGCAGTTCATTTCGATCCATAGGGCACACACAGAGCTTTAAACTGATCCGAGATCAGAGCCTAGTTTTCAGACCTTCGCATGTCCTGTCATGATTTTCGCTGTAGAAAGAGTTCTGGTTCACCCACAGACATAATTCAAACGGTTTTAGAAACTAGAGATTGTTTTCTATCCAATAGTAATAATAATATGCATATTGTACGAGCAAGAATTGAGTACGAGGCAGTTTAATTTGGAGACGCAAAATGTCGAAGTTGAAACAGCACCCCCTGTAGTGACAAGAAGTTTAACCAGGTTTCCATCCAATTATTTTAGTGCAAGTATAGTACACTGTACATGTCGGATTAAAAAACAAAACATTTCACAACATCATGGGAAAGCATGCAGTTTACTCAACTACAGATTAATTAAATGATGATGCACATCACAGGATGGTGAAAGATGCTCCTGTCATTAAATATCGACGGGATCTTATTCTGGTGACTAGCATCTCGCTCTTTGGTCCATAATAATCGTATCATCATGTAGTGTATCCCCGCACCGTACCCATGTGTCAATACCAGTGGGAACATTCACTATACCTACGCAACCTTAATAGTGACAAACCCCATCCTCAGTAGAGAGGAAAATGCAACGGAAATCCCATTTAACTTGGATTTATTTATTTTTTACTCGCTACATGGGAATTTAACCGCATTTAAAATCTGCACTACATATTTACGCACAAACTTTCATCAGCAACAAGTCAATTGAATGGAAACACAACTCTGACGGGGGAAAATGCTGATGTTGTTTTTATGCAGATTTAAGATATTTCGCATTGAAAATCTGTCGCCATTTGGATGGAAACCTAGCTTATAGAGAATATAAATCGATCAATCAATCAAATATATTTATAAAGTATTTTTTTTATATCAGCAGATGTCACAAAGTGCTTATACTGAAACGTACCTTAAAACCCCCAAAAAAGCAATGCAGATGTTGAAGCACGGTGGCTAGGGAAAAACTCCCTAGAGAACTCCCTAGAGAAGAAACCTAGAGAGGAACCAGGCTCTGAGGGATGGCCAGTCCGGGGAAAAAAAGAATACCCAAACACGCTTTAGCCCAGCTTAAACGGAAAAGAGGGAAATCAGGTGCTCGACTGAGGAACTTGAAAATCCCCCCCAAAAAGTCCTGACTCTATCTGAGAGAATAAAGAAAAATGAACACTCTGTTGCTGCATAAATCTGATAGATTTATTGACGGGACAAACAAACAATAGGTTTACGTTTCGGCATGAATCGCCTTCATCAGAGCCTTGAGTAGGAAAAGGGTAGGAGGGACCTACATACCCTCAGAGGGGAGTGTCCCGCTCGTCATGCCAATCAAACATGACAATAATGTCAATACTGTCAGAAGTAGTAGCAACTACACAGGTAGGATCATCATTCAAGAGTCCTAAACGTACATTCCACATTCCTAAACGTACATTCCACATTCCTACACATATTCCACATTCCTACACATATATTCCACATTCCTACACATATATTCCACATTCCTACACATATATTCCACATTCCTACACATACATTCCACATTCCTAAATTTCTACCAATATATTCCACATTCCTACACAATATTTCCACATTCCTACACAACTACATTCCACATTTCCTACACGATATTTCACATTCCTACACGTACATGCCACATTCCTACACGTAATGCCACATCCTACACATATATTCCACATTCCTACACATATATTTCCACATTCCTCACATATATTCCACAATTCCTACACGTACATGCCACATTCCTACAACATATATCCACATTCCTACAACATATT
>NW_019944403.1:0-11400 GCF_002910315.2 Salvelinus sp. IW2-2015 | reverse complement strand
TACACGTATCTCATGTCCACATTTCCTCACATCCGCTCACATGCCCCACCATTCTCACACGTATCTATTGACCACATTCCCTACAGCATATTAATTTTTCTTCACCATTCTACACATATATTCCTACCATTCCTTCACATCTAGCTTAAAATTTGTTAATCTCATTAGTATCTCGGACCAACGTAACCCAGGAATTGTCCACGGTAATCATTCCTGTTTGCGTTAGCTACGCTGATTAGTATTTGCTAGATTGATTCCTATATTCACAGTATGTTAGTGTGTTGCCACTATTTTCCTACTGCTTAGTATGTGTGTTGTGCCTGACTCAATGTCTTGAGTCGCTGATCAGTTAGGTTAGTCGCTAGTCATGGTTGCCATCGCTGGTGTACGGTTGATGATTGGTTGTGCACTGGATTTGTAGCTTGATGCGACATATAGTTTCGTCACGATGTTGTCGCTGTTCAGCGTGATGTATGTGTTGTTCCGATCAGTGTCCTAAGACTGTGGCATGGATATTTCCATAGGTTCCCTTAGGCAACGATAGCTAGGAGCAAGAGCATTCCTTGCGCCTACAACGCCATATAACGACATGTTGGCGCCCACTTAAGCACAAGGAATGCGAAGATAAGATTATATGTCATTATCGGTGGACATACCACGTGAGCGAGAGAGAAGATGAAATACACACACTGTCGGATATTTACTATAAAATATGAAGAAATAGATTCTGGTGTGTCTGATTAAGACTCGGCCTCTTGGTGTGCGTCGCGCTCGGCAAACTAGCAGGCCTCGGATTCAATGAAGGACTGTATAGTCCTCGCGCGCTCTCCAGCTAACACGAATATCACATCACTATACTGATCCCACATCTGTAGAGGATAAGTAGCCTATCAATACTGTTCTCCATTCTTCTGCAGGATATCTCAGTGATGTTGTATCGATCACGATCTGCGCCATCTTCACGCTAATCATTTGCTCCTACGTGATCAGCTTAAGATGCCAGTAGTGTTTTGACATTGTTTGCTCTCTCTGCAAGAATCAGAATGTAGGTCTGATACATTCGTGTTATATAGGCACTCATTTTCTTCATAATGCATCCTTAATGCATGTACTCATAATCGAGGTTAGCTGACACATGGAATGGTTAAATATACGATGGCCTACTGTTCTAGTGGACAGTTGGCGCCAGTATTGCTATAATCACTAGTGGTAATGTGTACTTACAATTACGTTTTTTATTCTTGTATTCCTGCTAGAGGCTAGCGGAACTCGAGGTTGGTCTCTAGTAGACTCACTTCTGATTTTGTGTCACTCTGACGTTGCGATCCTTTCCGTTACTCTGTCAGAGGTCCAGATCTACCTCATTAGGGAGACCCGTATAAGGACGATCAGGCATATAAGGAATTAGGCACAGATAGTGTAAGGTTATAGTTCCGCGAGTGCAAACTGTGCCGACGTCGGCTATATTTCTCGTATTATGCGTTAGCATCGAGTTATGTATATTATACGCACTAGAGTTAAGGGAGGAATGGTATATTAGAAGAGCTCATAGAATAGGCTTTTACTCGGCGCGAGAGGTCGCCCTCGGAGAAGACATGACTGCAGGTACGTGATTTGATGGAATACACGCTTCTTTGCTCTATCTGCCCTGCAGACACGGCGTGTAATTCAGTGAAAACAACACCCGAGCCCTCTCACAATTTGTCATTTTTGGTGAGGAGGCAGCTCAGTCCTCTTCTTGGTGTGCCGAGGCTAGGATGATCATATAAGAGTCATGGCCCAATTAAGGTTCACCGAGTCAGTTTTATTTCAGAATGTGTCACATAATGTAGTGATAGACGACCTAGCTAGCAGGGACAACAGTAATAATCGCAGTGGTTGATAGAGGGTGCGAAAGTCAGACACTCACAGAGTAAAATGGTTATAATGGGACTGAATTTGTACTCAGATAGCTAGTGCATTCTAGGTAGAGAATTTACGAGACAGCATGATTGTTGTAGAAGAGAAGACGCATCGAGTACTGAGAGAGGGTCTGATGAAGTCATGCGCACAGGCAGAACATGTCCCGCTGTGTTTCTTAGTTGAAGTCTATCGCCTTGCACAAGATCGATAGGTGTCATTTAGATAATTCAGCTCGCTCACAAACACAATCGTACACATAGAAGAAGCTACACAAGAACCGATAACCCATAACGCAAAGAGCTCTTATGTTATAGCAATTTAGGTACTTAAGACCTCACAAGTCGATGCTTGCACTCATTAGGTGGTAGGTTTTGCACGCCATTGCTATAAGCTCGAGTCCTATCTGTGGAAAAAGATGGCGAGATCACAGTTAATATTACAGTCGATAGTACATTTGGTACGCTAGACAATATCACGAGAACGCTTCAAGCCCAGGTACCAATGCAAATGTTTTTCAAGATGTCATTAGGAGGATAAGTGTCCACCAGTCACTACATAATAGTATGTAGTATAATCTGAGCGAGCAGGAACGACATAGTTAGACTTATATAGTTAGCACCATCAGACGTTGTATGAACGAGTAACACTCATGTATTGTGTTGTATCTCTGTAATGTGTCTGTATCTCTGTAATGTGGTCTGTGTCACCTCTAGTGATATAGTGTCTGTAAAGTACCGATTTCATGGGTAATCGCTCGGCTGATCGTCTTATCGAAGTCTGTTAATGTGAGCTGTATCCACTCTGCTAGAGGATGTGTCATATTGATATATTACGTTCTGTACATGTGTATCTGTTATTTATGTACAAAGCACCTCAAGATTAGCGACCGAATGGAAATAGGATACGACGAAGCTCATTGTGCCACTCTCACGCCATAACCTGATAGTTCAGGAGAGAAGATGATAATACATAGCATTTGGTCTCTTCTGCCTCCCCGTCAGTTAACTGTCCCTCTATATCCTTTGGGTCCTATTCCACCAGCATGTATCCCTTGAACTGTTACGCCTCCCGTCTTCTAGTAACAGCAACCAAGAGAATGATTAGTTTTCCTCGCTCCTAGGTACATTAAGCAGCCATAGAATGAAGATTAGGTCCCTAGTAACAGTCACCAGAGATGATTACGCTGTTTTTCCCCTCAGTCCCTCTGACCCATCCCCCTGTCCCTCTGTCCTCCTGTCCCCCTGTGCCTTCTGTCCCTCTGTCCTCTGTCCACCTGTCCCTCTATCCCTCTGTATCCCAGTCCCTCTGTCACATGTCCTCTGTCCCACTGTCCATCTGTCCTCTGTCCCCTGTCCCTTTGTCCCCTTTCTCTCTGTCCCCCTGTCTCTCTGTGTCCCTGTCCCCCTGTCTCTCTGTCTTCTCTGTCCCCGTCTCTCTGTCCCTGTCTTCTGTTCTCTGTCCCCCTGCCCCGTCTTCTGTCCCTCCTGTCACATGTAAACAATTGTTGTACTGTGTGTACACAGTATATGTATTATTTTTAACTGACAAATACATTTAATCAATCAATCAATCATTTAATCAATCAATCTAACTGTGCATTGTCCATGTGATGAATGGAAAGAGACATCTGTTACTAAACACCAACAATTCTTTGACATTTGTCATTCAGAGATTGTCAAGCCTCCATTACCTGGCAGGCCTACAAGGGATGTATTTTATGTCATTTCGTGTCTTTTGAATGATTCTCTTTTTCCATTGGCTGTCGGTTCTGTAGCTCTGTGGAGACGACACAGCACAAACAGAGTCAGAAGGAGATAAGGAAGGCACGTCTTCCCAATCGAAACGAACCATCTACCAGTCCAGAGTGCTCTCTGTTCGCCTCGCCTAGCGGCGACCACGCCTGTCTCAAATGAAGCCCTAGACCCTGTATAGTACACTACTTTTGACCGGACTCATAGGGATCTGGACTAAAGTAGTGCACTCTATGCCATTTGGGATACAGCCCACGCCTGCAGAGATGTAATTCACTTATCAGGATGTAAAGACGCAGCAACAGCCTCCTGCCTCTCGTCCCTGACTATGTCCCAAATTAACTTTTGACTAGAGTCCTATGTGGAATAGTGTTCCATTTGGGACCTTCATTTTGACTAGAGCCCATGGGGAATAGTGTTCCATTGGGACACTTCCTTTTGACTAGAGTCCTATGGGAATAGGGTTCCATTTGGGACACTTCCTTTTGACTAGAGTCTATGGGGAATAGTGTTCCATTTGGGACACTTCATTTTGACTGGAGTCCTATGGGGAAATAGTGTTCCATTTGGGACACTTCATTTTGACTGAGTCCTATGGGCAATAGTGTTCCTTTGGGACACTTCATTTTGACTAGAGCCCATGGGGAATAGTGTTCAATTTGGTACAGCTTCCTTTTGACTAGAGTCCTATGTGGAATAGTGTTCATTTGGGACCACTTCCTTTTGACTAGAGCCCTATGTGGAATAGTGTTCCATTTGGGACACTTCATTTTTGACTGGAGTCCTATGGGGAATAGTGTTCCATTTGGGACATTCATTTTGACTAGAGTCCTATGGGGAATAGTGTTCCATTTGGGACACTTACTTTTGACTAGAGCACTATGTGGAATAGTGTTTCCATTTGGGACACTTCCTTTTTGACTGGAGTCCTATGGGGAATAGTGTTCCCATTTGGGACACTTCATTTTGACTAGAGTCCTATGGGAATAGTGTTCCATTTGGGACACTTCATTTTGACTGGAGTCCTATGGGGATAGTGTTCCATTTGGGACACTTCATTTTGACTAGAGCCCTATGTGGAATAGTGTTCCATTTGGGACACTTCATTTTGACTGAGTCCTATGGGGAATAGTGTTCCATTTGGGACATTCATTTGTATAGAGTCCTATGTGGAATAGTGTTCCATTTGGCACACTTCCTTTTGAACTAGAGCCTATGGGGAATAGTGTTCCATTTGGGACACTTCCTTTTGACTAGAGCCCTATGGGGAATAGTGTTCCATTTGGGACACTTCATTTGACTAGAGTCCTATGTGGAATAGTGTTCCATTTGGGACACTTCCTTTTGACTAGGCCCTATGGGGAATAGTGTTCCATTTGGGACACTTCCTTTGACTGAGCCCTATGGGGATAGTGTTCCATTTGGGACACTTCATTTTGACTAGAGTCCTATGGGAAATAGTGTTCCATTTGGGACACACCCGTCTCTCTGATCAAGGCAACACAGCGTCCTTCCGGCCGGCTGGCTGCAGTCAACTGCCGCTGATAACACCCCTGCTAGACGTCGCCCACCTCAGCACGTGACATCCATGGAAGTCGTATTATCAGCGATATCAGGTCCGTCCGTCGTGCTCTGCTATTTCACCCAAAAATAGCCCTCCAAATTGGGCTATGTTTAATCCGTCCGTTTTGTCCAAATTTAAGCCCGAAGATCAGCCTGACCGCTAGAATTGCTGTACACATTAAAAACATGAGATCCATGAAATAATCATATACTTCATAGCCTATATTGATTCAATTATGGTGGATTCATTGAAATATCCACAATAAAATATTTATAAAATATATGTTTTTTTTTTTGACAAAGTTGTCAGATGTTCTGACGTAGGTATAGTATGACTGTAAACGGACTGTAATTTTATGGGTGCACAATTTAACAACTGAATTTATAACAATTTGAATTCGATATTTAACCATAATGTTTTTTGTAAAAACTTTACTAGCAAAGTGTTAGGGGACAAAAATACTTTGCGACATTCCTGCCATGTACTCCTCTCAACCCCACGAAAGAAGCACAGCGCGACTTCCCAAAAAGTTGAGAAAGCAAGAATGGGGACTTGTAAGTACATATTTTGTCCAAGAATTTTTCTAAACATAGTCATGTCTCTAATGGCTCGGAAACGATTTATTTTCTCTATAATTCTTTCTAGATGAAGAAGCTAGTAGCTAACGTTACAGCTTCCACATTCCTACACATATATTCCACATTCCTACACATATATTCCACATTCCTACACGTACATGCCACATTCCTACACATATATTCCACATTCCTTCACGTATATTCCACATTCCTACACATATATTCCACATTCCTACACATACATGCCACATTCCTACACGTACATTCCACTTGAATAACAAAAGATAGAGAAGCAAAGAAAGAAAAAACGTGTTTACAAAAAATATGAGAAAGAGATCTGTTCATTCAGACCCTTTGGCTCGTCGCAAACTAAGCAGTCGATCCAATGTGCCGCTCTCCGTAACAATCTCCTCACTATATGTCCACCTCTGGAGGAAAGAGAAACGTTCTCCATTCCGCAGGATTTCAGAGGTTGAGCCACGATTGGCATTCACGTAATTCCTCGTGATCGCATAGTCCATATTTTTATTTTGCGCATAGGTGTTTTGTATTCAGCTATTCTTAATTTGAGCAAAGGGTTCCTCGGACTGAATGTAAACATGCCCACGTGGACAGTTGAGCATGTAAACAACGTGTTGTACTACAATTACGTTTTTTTATCTTGTATTCTGTACCCGAACGTAGGTGATAGAACACTTTTGTGTCACTTGAGTTGGAACAATGAATGCAGAGGTAGAACCCATTAGGGAGACCTAGGAGCCAGGTAGAAAGCACAGGTGTAGGATTCGGGAGCACACTGTGCACGACGCGGTCTCTGATATTGCGACCAGTTCTAAAAGCAAATCAGGGGATGGTTATACGCAAAGTCTTTGCGCGAGAGGTCACCCTGGAGAATGTGCCAGTGTTTGAGGAACACGCTTCTTTTTATCTGCCCTGCAGACACGGTTGTATTCAGTGGAAAAACAAACCGTCTCACATTTGTCATTTTTGGTGAGGAGGGCAGCTCAGTCCTCTTCTGGCTGTGCCGGAGGAGATTATAAGAGTACATGGCCATTAAGGTTAGATCGTTCTTCAAGATGTTCAAACGTTGATAGACGACCAGCAGGGTCAAATAATAATCGCAGTGGTTATAGAGGGTGCGAAAGGTCAGCACCTCAAGAGTAAATGTCAGTTGGCTTTTCATAGCTGTGCATTCAGAGGTTGAGACAGCATGTGTGGTAGAGAGAGAGTCAGCGAGAGAGGGTCAGAGATCCATAGCCACAGGCAGAACAGCTCCTGTGTGTTACTTTGATTATGCCTGCACATCATGGTTCACCAACAGCCACAAACATCTACAGAAGAAGCTACAGACCATCCAAAACAAGCTTGTAAGAATTGTACTTAAACTCCCCCCTCGTGCTCATGTGGAGGTTGAGCATTTTACGAGTCTATCTGTGGAAAAAGTAGGAGTATTAATTCAGCATGGTCTGGTCCACAGAAATATCACGGACTCAGCCCCCAGGTACCAATCCAACTGTTTTTCATTTCTTAGAGATGTCCACCAGCATAATAAATATGAGTCTATGTGGCAGAACACATTGCTATATAGCAACGCTGTTGAAACGAGTACACTACCATGTATTGTGTCTGTATCTCTGTAATGTGTCTGTATCTCTGTAATGTGTCTGTATCTCTGTAATGTGTCTGTATCTCTGTAATGTGTCTCTATCTCTGTAATGTGTCTGTATCTCTGTAATGTGTCTGTATCTCTGTAATGTGTCTGTATTTATGTAAAATAAAATAGCGACCGCAATGGAAATAAGTCCCCGACTCTATTGTGCAATCCCACTGTATCTAGGGACATTTCCACTGTCTCTCTGTCCCCCTGTCCCTCTATCCTTTGGTCCTTCTGTCCCTCTGTCCCCCGTCCTCCTGTCCTACTGTCCCCTCAGTCCCTCTGACCCCATCCCCCTGTCCCTCTGTCCTCCTGTCCCCCTGTGCCTCTGTCCCTCTGTCCCTCTGTCCACCTGTCCCTCTATCCCTCTGTATCCCAGTCCATCTGTCCACATGTCCTCTGTCCCCATGTCCATCTGTCCCCTCTGTCCCCTGTCCCTTTGTCCCCTTTCTCTCTGTCCCCCTGTCTCTCTGTGTCCCTGTCCCTGTCCTCTCTGTCTCTCTCTGTTCTCTGTCCCCTGTCTCTCTGTCCCCTGTCTATCTGTCCTTCTGTCCCCCTGCCCCCCTGTCTCTCTGTCCCTCCTGTCACATTGAACAATTGTTGTACTGTGTGTACACAGTATATGTATTATTTTTAACTGACAAATACATTTAATCAATCAATCAATCATTTAATCAATCAATCTAACTGTGCATTGTCCATGTGATGAATGGAAAAGACATCTGTTACTAAACACCAACAATTCTTTGACATTTGTCATTCAGAGATTGTCAAGCCTCCATTACCTGGCAGGCCTACAAGGGATGTATTTTATGTCATTTCGTGTCTTTTGAATGACTTCCTTTTTCCATTGGCTGTCGGTTCTGTAGTCTCTGTGGAGACGACACAGCACCAAACAGAGTCAGAAGGAGATAAGGAAGGCACGTCTCCCAATCGAAACGAACCATCTACCAGTCCAGAGTGCTCTCTGTTCGCCTCGCCTAGCGGCGACCACGCCTGTCTCAAATGAAGCCCTAGACCCTGTATAGTACACTACTTTTGACCGGACTCATAGGGATCTGGACTAAAGTAGTGCACTCTATGCCATTTGGGATACAGCCCACGCCTGCAGAGATGTAATTCACTTATCAGGATGTAAAGACCAGCAACAGCCTCCTGCCTCTCGTCCCTGACTATGTCCCAAATTACTTTTGACTAGAGTCCTATGTGGAATAGTGTTCCATTTGGGACACTTCATTTTGACTAGAGCCCATGGGGAATAGTGTTCCATTTGGGACACTTCCTTTTTGACTAGAGTCCTATGGGGAATAGGGTTCCATTTGGGACACTTCCTTTTGACTAGAGTCTATGGGGAAAGTGTTCCATTTGGGACACTTCATTTTGACTGGAGTCCTATGGGGAATAGTGTTCCATTTGGGACACTTCATTTTGACTGAGTCCTATGGGCAATAGTGTTCCCATTTGGGACACTTCATTTTGACTAGAGCCCATGGGGAATAGTGTTCAATTTGGTACACTTCCTTTTGACTAGAGTCCTATGTGGAATAGTGTTCCATTTGGGACACTTCCTTTTGACTAGAGCCCTATGTGGATATAGTGTTCCATTTGGGACACTTCATTTTGACTGGAGTCCTATGGGGAATAGTGTTCCATTTGGGACACTTCATTTTGACTAGAGTCCTATGGGGAATAGTGTTCCATTTGGGACACTTACTTTTGACTAGAGCACTATGTGGAATAGTGTTCCATTTGGGCACTTCCTTTTTGACTGGAGTCCTATGGGGAATAGTGTTCCATTTGGGACACTTCATTTTGACTAGAGTCCTATGGGGAATAGTGTTCCATTTGGGAACCTTCATTTTGACTGGAGTCCTATGGGGAATAGTGTTCCATTTGGGACACTTCATTTTGACTAGAAGCCCTATGTGGAATAGTGTTCCATTTGGGACACTTCATTTTGACTGAGTCCTATGGGGAATAGTGTTCCATTTGGGACACTTCATTTTGACTAGAGTCTATGTGGAATAGTGTTCCATTTGGGACACTTCCTTTTGACTAGAGCCCTATGGGATAGTGTTTCCATTTGGGACACTTCCTTTTGACTAGAGCCCTATGGGGAATAGTGTTCCATTTGGGACACTTCATTTGACTAGAGTCCATGGGAATAGTGTTCCATTTGGGACACTTCCTTTTGACTAGCGCCCTATGGGGAATAGTGTTCCATTTGGGACACTTCATTTTTGACTAAGCCCTATGGGGAATAGTGTTCCATTTGGGACACTTCATTTTGACTAGAGTCCTATGGGGAATAGTGTTCCATTTGGGACACACCCGTCTCTCTGATCAAGGCAACACAGCGTCCTTCCGGCCGGCTGGCTGCAGTCAACTGCCGCTGATAACACCCTGCTAGACGTCGCCCACTCAGCACGTGACATCCATGGAAGTCGTATTATCAGCGATATCAGGTCCGTCCGTCGTGGCTCTGCTATTTCACCCAAAAATAGCCCTCCCAAATTGGGCTATGTTTAATCCGTCCGTTTTGGTCCAAATTTAGCCCGAAGATCAGCCTGACCGCTAGAATTGCTGTACACATTAAAAACATGAGATCCATGAAAATAATCATATACTTCATAGCCTATATTGATTCAATTATGGTGGATTCATTGAAATATCCACAATAAAATATTTATAAAATATATGTTTTTTTTTTTTTGACAAAGTTGTCAGATGTTCTGACGTAGGTATAGTATGACTGTAAACGGACTGTAATTTTATGGGTGCACAATTTAACAACTGAATTTATAACAATTTGAATTCGATATTTTAACCATAATGTTTTCTGTAAAAACTTTACTACGCAAAGTGTTAGGGGGACAAAATACTTTGGGACATTCCTCCATGTACTCCTCTCACCACCACAAAGAAGGCACAGCGACGACTTCCCAAAAAGTTGAGGACAAGCAAGAGTGGGGACTGTAAGTACATATTTTGTCCGAAGAATTTTTCTAAAACATCTGTTCAGGTCGGAAACGATTATTTTCTCTATAATTCTTTCTAGGATGAAGAAGCTAGCTAGCTAACGTTACAGCACAGACAGCAGTGGATAGCTAAATATCTTTGGCTAACTACAAGGCGGGAAAGCATAGCTAACTGATTTGATAACTATATACCTTGCTGTATGGGTTATACACAGTATCTTTCCAACTAGCTATCATAGTTCGTGAGAGAGGGACATTAATAAGCCACTTAGAAGGGGGGATGAGGACAATGATTTGGCCAAAATATAAGCATAACTTTTTGGCATAACTTTTAACTGTAATGGTAGGATAATATCAACCCGAACAGTTTTTTAACATTATGTTGTCATGCCAAGGCTCATTTTCGCTTTTTTGCTTCTTGTCACAGATCAGCCTGGTGTTGGTGGGCTGTTTCACAAGGTATGTTATGTAACAGTCAGGTTTTTGCATAGCTTGATGTCAAAACATAAAATACGTTTGAAGAATTTTCATTCCGAAATTCTTTATATCCACTGGGGTGGGGAGAGGAGGGGCATCATTGCCTTTTAGGATGACGCAATACATATGTAGATCCGGTACAAGAACGATACGTGTTTACACACGGGGTAAAAACGTATAACATTTGGTTATACTTCACTGAGAAGCTAAACTTTTACCATTATGCTTGTTTGATAACGGGGGTGGTAAGCATTTCATTGACTTTTATAAACATCCTTAGACTGCGTTGGAGAAAACATGTCAGGCTCAGAGAGTTGTATGTCCATGCAGAAGATATTAACTATTTAATGCAGTATAGTACATTCTGAATAAAGGGCCTATTATTAAGGGCCTACAGTAATATGTATTATATAATCAGAGATACAGGACTAGTCTCAGATAACACCTCCAACACTACAACACAGTATTATATACAGGACTAGTCTCAGATAACACT